>NC_090436.1:630183186-630483186 GCF_031143425.1 Pleurodeles waltl | reverse complement strand
TTGCGGTCGCAGCGCCCTCCTGTGATGGAGTCCTGGGCCCGTGGGTGTCGTCCGTCACACCAGGAATGGGGCTGGTGGGGCCCTCCTGGGCAGCTCGCCTGCTGCCTGACTTCTCCGCCCTGCTGCCCTTGCCCTCCTTCGCTGGAGCTCTGTGGCCCTTGCCTCCCTTGGATGATGTGGCAGGTGACGGGGCAAGGCTACTGTCCTTGGTGGCAGCCGTCTCAGGCTTGTCGCGCTGGGCCTTTTTCTTTTTTGTCCTCTTCCCAGGGGGGGGCTGGCTGTCCCCTTGCTGCTGGCCGATGTTCCTGCCCTAGGATCTGGTGGACTCCAATAGCCCTGCACTATGGTCACAGTAGATGCAGGGCTGGTGGTGGCTGAGGTGCTTTTTTTACTCTTACCAGATGGAGGGGGTGTGTCAGTGATTGGAACGAGCTCAAGGTTGGAAAGGAAAAGGACTTTGGAAGGACAGGGACGGGTAGGTGTAGTGGGTTTGGGAGTGGAGGAAGAGGATGTGGTTGTAGGAGAGTCAAGTGTGCTGTCTTTGGGTGCAGGTGCTTGTGACGGAGGCTGTCGTGAGGTGGATGGCTGTTGGGTGGGTGGCTGCCTGCGTTTGTGTGCTTTGGAAGAGGGGGTGACAGACACACTGGGAGAGGACACAGGGGACGTGTAAATGGCAGTGGGGGTGGTGACTGCACGTGTGCGGACTGTAATGGAGGGTGTGCTGGTGATGGAAGTACTGGCTGATGGTGGTGTGCATGCAGGTGTGAGTGGAGACGTCACAGGGAGGGAGGAGGGAGATGAGGAGGTGGGGGACACAGAGGTGGTAGTGACTGTTGGCATGTCTGCATCTGGATGTTGCTTGGGTGAATGCTTGTGGGATCTGTGGTGCTTATGTCTGGATGAGCTGCCCTTGGGTGTAGAGGTGTGGGCAGGCTGGACTGATGGTGTGGATGGGATAGGCAGAGGAACAGGAGACTGGGACTGGGTGGAGGGAGTCAGAAGAGGGAGGCTGGAGACAGGGACAATGGCTGCCGTCAGTGCTGAGGCCAGAGCGTTGAACGATCGCTGATGGGCAGCCTGACCCGAATGAATGCCCTCCAGGTATGCATTGCTCTGATGCACCTCCCTTTCTACACCCTGGATGGCATGCAAAAGGGTAGACTGCCCAACAATGAGTGTCCTGAGGAGGTCAATGACCTCCTCACTGAGGGCAGCAGGGGTAACTGGGGCAGGGCCTGAGGTGCCTGGGGCGAAGGAGATGCCCGCCTTCCTGGGCGAGCGGGCACGGAGCGAAGGCTGAGGGGCTGCTGGGAGGGCGGGGCTGGTGCGCTGGGTGGCGGCTGTACCTGTTGTGGCGGTGGGCACGGATGTTGCCGCCACCGCTAGGGAGCTCCCTTCCGAGGACGTGTCGGTGTCGCTGACGTCTCCACGGGTCCCCGTTGTGGAGCTTCACTCGCCCTCCTTCTCACTGGTGTACTCGGAGTCTGTTGTATGGCCCTCCGGGGCCATGTGAGATGCAGCTCCCTCGTGCGCCGATGCCACTTCTCCTCCGCCTGATGATGCTAATGCACACATGAACAGGAAGACAAAGAAAATGGGGGGGGGGGAGAAATGAAGACAGGTTGAGTGCATGCATTGGCAACACCGTTGTCGGAGAGGACAGACACAGAAGCCCCCTGAACTAGGCCGCGCAATGGGGGTACACTACTCAGTTATTGTGACTACCTACGGGTCTATGGCCGACAAATGCACACATGGGTGAGGCCGGACCATGGATAGCTGTACTTGGCACCCTACAGAGGTGGGGGTGGGGGCACAGGGCCGTGTCTAACGGAGGGGCCTAGCCTACAGAATGCGCCCTGGCCTGGAGATAGCCACAGCCCTCCTCCCCCACCCAGACACCTTCACTGCGCGCAAAGATAGCAGAATGTGCTGATACTCACCCCCTTGTGTCTGCTGTGATGTCCTCACGCGCCCATCCAAATCGGGGTAGGCCACTGCCAGGATCCGGGACATCAGGGGGGTCAATTGGCGGCTGGCACCCCTCCTACGTTGGGAGGCCATCCCCAGTCCTCCCACCTCTTTCGACAGTGGGTGCCCCGTCTGTTGTGGACCCCCAGGGCCCGGACTTCCTTGGCGATGGCACGCCAAATGTCGATCTTCTGATGGGCGCTGACCTATGTGACATGTACAGGGTGGTAAAGGAAATCGCATCCGTTTTCTGCCTGGTCAATGTGAGTGGCCCCCCCCTCCCCAACCTTGCCATGTGGCACATGCTCTCATCTTTCGTGCGTTGCACTCCTCATTCGCTCCCCTCCCCACCATCTTACATACACCCCACTCAACACAGGCATAGCCCATTCAATGTGCACCCTGTGTACTAACCTGTTGGTCTGGAGGACCGTAGAGTAGCGCATACTGGGGGAGGACCCCATCAACAAGTTTCTCCAATTCTTCGGCAGTGAAGGCAGGGGCCCTTTCCCCAGTCGCAGAAGCCATTGTATCTCCCAGACCGAGGTCACAGCAGCACTTGCAGTATAGGTCCTCTCCTGTGGATGATCAGGTCTCGAGTGATTAATCAGATAGAAAATGGCGGCGACGCCCGCGGCGGTGCGTACCGCGGCGGTGCGTACCGCGACCGCCGGCGCACATCGTCATTGGCTCCTGAGACCCATAGGGTTCAATGTTAAGCAATGCTGCTTTGCGCCGCGGTCTTCGACCGCCTACCGCCACGGTGTGCCACGCCAGCGCAGTGACCTCTCATCCCACTGTCACACTTCACAGGTCAGGCAGCCGCCATTTCAAGGGCCCACATGGCATGATTTCTACTGCGTCACACAGGCCTAGGCCTTGCATTGCCACTCATACAAGCCGTTCCATGCATAGCGATTCGTGTACTGTGCAAGCTGTGTGAACGAACCTGTGGGTTGCTTGACTCTCTGCTCCATGTTGTCCTTCCTAGGCACCGTCCGCTGGGACTTGCGAGGAGAAGGATGAATCCTCCCGTGTACCGACCGCTGGTGGACCTGTCGACAATGGAAGAACGACATATCATACTTACATACCTGCTTGACAGAGCAACTATACATGAACTATGTGCCCAGCTGGAGCCAGACCTGATGTCCCCCATCCGCCAACCCACAGGGATTCCCCCTCTGGTGCAGGTTCTGTCAGTACTCCATTTTTTGGCAAGTGGGTCTTTTCAGACAACAGTGGCCATATCATCTGGGATGTCTCAGCCTATGTTTTCTAAGGTTTTGTCCAGAGTGTTGTCTGCCCTGATGAAATACATGCGGAGCTACATTATTTTCCCTGAGGTGGGCCAATTGGCTACAGTGAAGGGTGATTTCTATGACCTTGGACATATCCCCAACATCATTGGTGCCATTGATGGGACCCATGTGGCTTTGGTTCCCCCCAAAGAAAGTGAGCAGGTGTACCGAAACAGAAAAAGTTATCATTCGATGAATGTCCAGGTGGTCTGTTTGGCTGACCAGTACATCTCCCATGTAAATGCCAAGTTCCCTGGGTCAGTGCATGACGCGTATGTCATGCGAAATAGCAGCATCCCTTATGTGATGGAACAGCTACAGAGACACCGTGTGTGGCTAATTGGTGACTCTGGTTACCCCAACCTGTCGTGGCTACTGACCCCAGTGAGGAATCCCCGGACCAGGGCAGAGGAACGGTACAATGAGGCCCATGGGCGATCTAGGAGCATCATAGAAAGGACCTTCGGGGTCCTGAAGGCCAGGTTTAGGTGCCTGCATATGACAGGGGGATCCCTCATGTACTCACCAAAGAAGGTGTGCCAGATCATCGTGGCCTGCTGTATGCTTCACAATCTGGCATTGCGACGCCAGTTCCTGTTAACTGATTTGTGACTTTCCCTTCCCTTTTCAGAGCTGCATGACCCACTGCCTGACTTCAGCTTTGTTTGCCCATGGACTAAAGCTTATTGAAATTGGTATGTTGTCATCACAAAGTAACTGGACATTATTGAACCGTTATGTGTAATACATTTGTTAAGAATACAAGCAGACTCCTGTTTATTTAAGTGGAATAAGTGATTTATTTTAAGTGCTACATATAGGTAAATGATTGGGAAGCGGGGATGGGTGGGGGTGGAGTAATGTCCATGGCAGAGTCCAGTTCTCAGTCGCACAGGTGCATTGTCCATATGCCTGTGGAAGGATGGAGCAGGGGCAGTTCAAGGTTGGACAGGGTGACAATGTGGGACAGTGGGATGACATCAGGGGGTATCTTAGGCTGGTGGGGGTCTTGCAATCCTACTCTGTCTTCTTGTGAGATCTCAGGTTCCGCTTGCGGGGTGGTTCTTCTTCTGCAGGAGGTGGGGTTCTGGTGGCCTGTCGTTGTGTGGGGGCCTCCTGTCCACTAGCGCCGGCGGAGGTGGTAGGCTGTTCCTGGCCTGGGCTAGTGACAGGGGCCCTTTGGGGTGCCACATGGTCCCGCAATGTGGTGACGATCTGGGTAAGGGCCAGGACGATGGTCCCCATTGCGGAACCGATGTTCCTCAGTTCCTCCCTGAACCCCATGTACCGTTCCTCCTGCAGTTCCTGGATCTCCTGGAACCGGGCCTGTACCGTCGCCATCGTCTCCTGGGAGCGGTGGTATGCTCCCATGATGGAGGAGAGGGCCTCTTGGAGAGTCGGTTCCCCGGGCCTGTCCCCCCCCTGTCGCACAGCAGCCCTCCCAGTTCCCCTGTGTTCCTGGGCCTCTGTCCCCTGGACGGTGTCCCCACTACCACTGCCCCCAGGTCCCTGTTGTTGTTGGGGTGGTGGGTCAACCTGGGTGCCCTGTAGTGGTGGACACACCACTGATTTACGTGCCCTGGAGACAGAGGCATGGGCCCGCTGGGTGGGAGCTGTGCTGGTGTTCCCAGAGGGGGTGGGGTCTGGTGTAGCCTGTGGCTGTCTGTGGGGAACCGACTGTCCAGAGGTCCCTGATGGGCCGGGCTGGTCGTCTGGCTCCAAGGAGACAGAGCTGCTGTCATCGCTGGGGGCCTCTTCTGGGGGTGGGATGGACATCTCTGGACCATCTGTTGCGGTGTGGTGGTGTTCGGGTCCTGCAGGGGTATAAAGGTATGGTTATTGCTTCTGTGTGTGGCATTTCGTGTGATGGGTGGGTGTCCGTGTACCCATGTGCAGGCATTTCCTTGTGGGGGCTTTTGTGAGGGTGGCTTGTGGGGGTGATGTGTGTGTGCAGTGGGCATGCTTTGGTGATGGGTGTCCATGCTTTGGGGTCGCATGCAGAGCTTGGTGTTGGGATGGGTGGGTTGTGATGGTGAGCCTTTTGCTAGGGGTTGGTGTGATGGGGGAGGGGGTGAGGGTGGGGGTATGAATTGGCATGCAGGTGGGGTGGGGGTGGGAAGCAGTAGTGAAGATTTGCCTTACCAGAGTCCATTCCACCGCCTACTCCTGCGAGGCCCTCAGGATGCAGGATGTGCAAGACTTCCTCCTCCCACGCGGTAAATTCTGGGGGAGTAGGTGGGGGTCCGCCGCCAGTCTTCTGCACCGCAATGTTGTGCCTTGATACCATGGAATGCACCTTCCCCCGTAGGTCTTTCCATCTCTTCCTGATGTCCTCCCGATTGCGTGGATGCTGTCCCACCACGTTAACCCTGTCCACTATCCTTTGCCATAGCTCCATCTTCCTGGCAATTGTGGTGTGCTGCACCTGTGCCCCGAAGAGCTGGGGCTCTACATGGACTATTTCCTCCACCATGACCCTGAGTTCGGCGTCACTGAACCTGGGGTGTCTTTGGGGTGCCATGGGGTGGTGTGGTTGAGGTGTGGGGTGGCGTTTGTGGTGATGAGTGTGGTACGTGTGGTGGTGTGTGGTGTTTGGTGCGTGGATTCTGTGTGGGTGATGGTGTTGTGTGCCTCTGTGTTGTGGGATTCTCTATTCTGTGCTCTCTCTCTAGCCTTCGTCAATGATTTCGGGTCGTAGGGGCTTGTGGGTGATGTGGGTGTGTGTTTTATATTGTGTTGGGTGTGTGGGAGTGGTGTTAGTATGTGTATCAGGTGTGTGTATTTCGAACTGACCAATGTGGCTGAGTTTTCTATGTGTGTGTGTATTTTGACCGCGGCGGTGTGTACCGCCAATGGAATACCGCGTTTGAAAGACCGCCGCGTGGATTTGTGGGTCGGAATGGTATGGGCGTATTTCTGTTGGCGTGACGGTGGAGGTTTGGTCAGCGCCATTTTTTCGCTGACCTTTGGTGTGGCGGATTTTTGAGGACGTCGGGTGGTGTTATGGCGGCCTTCTGGCCGGCGGTAAGCGACTTTTACAGCCGAGGTCAGAATGACCCCCTGAGTGTTCCTAGAATGTCAGTTGACACTGGGATCTTGGAGGAGACCGATGCCAGGTTGTGTTCTGCAATAAATCTTACAAAGAAACTTCCAAGGATGAGGATCAAGTGAATAGTTCTTCTACATAAATCAGGATAAGAAAATAAGAAGAGTAGTCAAGGAGGGAGACTCCATGCTACATCTCTTATGTGTGTCTTTCATATGTTTCTTTTCACTCAAACAAAAATGTGCTGTAAGAGTCAGAGTGGGTTGATGAGCGCAGAAGACAACCTCTGCAACACATGTTTCCATGAACCATGTAAAGTTTCTCCAACACTGCAAACGTAATCACTACACACAAACGTCCAGAGATGTTAGCACACATGCAGAAAACTGAGGTATACATGTTCAATTAGGGTAAATTCTGCAAAGATTTTGCTGAGTCTTTTTTTGGGATGAAACACAGTGTATGGAGTAACGAAACATTATCCAACACGACATTTTTGTTTAGAAATCAGTTCAAAAGGTTTTCTAAGGCCAGTGAGGAGATGATGAGATGGAAAACGGTCAATCTGGGATGCTCTAGGTTACCTCTTCTACGTGTTTCTTGCATGTGTTTATTTTACTTAAGCAGGAATGTGCTAGAAGGACCAGGATAGGTTGGAGAGATAGGGTGGGAATGAAGAGGGTGTTAGTAGTTGAGGCGTGATTTAGACAGATGGGGTTAGTCTGCCACAAATGTGATGGAAATCCCATCCGCCGTATTATGATCCCATTATTTACTATGGGAATCATAATGCGGTGGACAGGATATTCGTCATGTTTATCCTATGGGAATCGTAATATGGCAGATGGGATATCCATCACGTTTGTGACAAAGCAACCCGTCCGCCAAACTCTAAATCAGGCCCTATGTAGAGAATCACTGTGTTAAGTCTCCCCTTTATAGACATGACAGGAGGCTTGACCCTTGTAGTTGCCTTTATTTATGCCATTCTGTCATGTACATTTGCTGTCTTCTGAGGAGCAGGTTGGGTGCCCTCCTGCCTCAGCCTTTTCTCTGCCTTTAATGAATTCATCATATACACGTCTTTGAATGTAGGAAAACATATAAAATGATATTTACAAAGACACAATCTGAATAAAATAAAGAGAAAGCAAACTTTTTGAAAAAGTATGTAATGTGACAGAGAGAAAAGAAACTGACATTGGGGAAAATAGAAAAGGCGAAGAAATGTTAAAAAACCAAATTGTCACTGTTGCACAGACAAATGATTAACAACTGACACAGGGAACACCCCATGTCTCTTGAACCCTTAACATTCACCCCTACTCCATTTGGTCTTGTAATATGCGCTCTACCTTTCTCCCAACGCAGCTCTCACTAATGTGGTATTGACGTAAAATGTGTAAGGCTACTGTAAACAACGAGCTTCAAGCGGTGCCAAGTTATTATTAACTTACACACTGACAGATAACTGTAGTAACACTGGCCCACCCAAGTCCAGTTTGAGTTATAGTATTAAGTGAAGCAGGACAGTTTACCCCACTACCTTCTATTTTATGTGGCACGATGACAAACAAGCTGCCAGCGTGGCTGGGACCTTCATCTTTTTAAAATATTTTTTATTTGATCCTGAAATAAGGGCTAAAGTGTGGAGGCAATAATCAGTGTCAACATCTCTGTTTAGCTAATTAGCCCATGCTGATTTTGACAGAATGTGTGTAAATTGTTTTATTAAAAACGTATAATGAATGTTATTTTTGTTAATTTGCCTGCCAGGGTGAAACTAATGCAGTCATTTTGCACTCTGACTTAAGTGAAATTCCAAACAGCTCATGCTAATGGCCATAAAGGGCTTTTCCACAAAAGGCATTCAATAATAACAATCCATCCTCACCTTCAGTAGACCTGACAGGCAGTTGTGAAGATCAAGCATGTACCTCTGAGAGAATGCTAAATAGAAACTACAAACACCTAGGTGCCATATACCATATGAGGTTGTAGCCAAGTGCTTTCAAAGGCCTTTTCTTGCTAGGGATTGGGTCATCAGCCCGTAGAACATAATGTGCAGCTGGAAGTAATTATAAGGCTCCAAAGAGCTCCGATTTCTTTAGAACATGCTTGCCCATGGAACAAGAATGATTACTTATTAACTTTCTTAAGAAAGCTGGGAGCAATCAGCGGACCATTTCCAAAAAAGCTTGACTATAGACAAGATTGCCACTTTTTATTAGTAGGGGTTTGCTGGTAAAATAGATGCTGAAGCTTTGTGTACTTAGCACTTTGATTTGAAAAAGCTCTAGAAGATGTAATCTCCAGATAACTGAACAGGATGAAGGTGCCAAAGGTACATTACAATGTTGTATCAAGTTTCACATGCTGAATGAACCTTGTTCTTCTCAGAGCTTTTTGCTAACAAGTTTGATGCTACATCAGCCATCAAGATAGCCCCCACTGGCATTTTATTTCTATAGAAAAAAATTCAACATCAAAAGATAAAACCTTTTACTGGGTCAAGCCATCAAGTTCAGGCTTATGACATCCTCATAAAGGTTGGCTTAAAAGTGCTCATAAGACTAGGGCCTGATCTAGAGTTCAGCGGTTAAGATTTACTCCATCCAGGTGAAGAAGTAAAGTACTCTGCTGCCCTGAGTGAGTACCCGTCCTCCAAATTTAGAGTTATCCACAAAGCCAGAGGCCATCTCTTGCATTGTCAATGTTATGGTAAACTTTTTCTTTAAATTTATTTTCGAAAAACAGAATCACGAAGCCAGATTTTGTTTTTGAAAATAAAAAAGCAACTAACTCCTCATCTTGAGGATCATTTTCAGTTTCCACTGCCACTCACCACCAGGTTTTACCTGGCTCTTGGGGACTGTGAAAACTTGCCATTTGATAACCCACTCTAAATAGGATGTGGGGACAAATTACAAATTCTCCCACGGCACTCATTTCATTAGGCCGTCAGACATGTCTGTCAACAGCAGAGATGGAGTAGTCTCTGCCATCAACATAATGAAGGTCTGCCCGACTCTAGAAGGAGACGATTCTTCACTTTGGCGGAGAGGGTACTCTGTACCTTTGTGATGGAGCACCCTCTCTGCCAAACTCCAAATTGGTATATGTATGTAGTTTCTGAAACAAGTGACTCAAATGCCCATGTAAACATCAGTATTACATAAGGTTTAAACACACATTCATGTGTAACCCATATGGAAAAAAATACACAATGAGACATTAAAATGACTGTCAGGATTCAACTCTTAAAATGAAAACTAGTATGAAGTAGTTACTATCAATTCTTCTGAACTGAATTTATTTTTAAACCGGAAAATGCAATTTTAATGAGCAGAATTGCAAAAATTTGTGATAAGCGAGCAAAACCCCAACTGAAAGAGCCATAACCAAAAGAAAAATTGTGAAGGAGTATGTGCAATATAGGTACATTGGTATTATCAGACAACCATATCAAATATATATTCATTTGGAATACAGTGTCACTGGGGAAAGTTCCCGTAGTGTTATTTCAAACAATGGTGTGTCTGTGGAGTTGTCAACAGTGTTTTAACCCTATGAGAGAATGTGAGGGTCTCATCAGGACTGGGGAGGAGCTGGGGAGCATATGGTAGAGGAGTAAAAATAGTATATGGTTCCAAAGGAATGGATGATGTGTTGCATGCATACTGGCTTGAGAAATCAAGAAACAGTTTCTGTGTAGACCAAGTCAATTCAGAACCAAAGGGATATGTGTGCGGCAGTATGCGATTGGTACTCCCAGGGACAGTGCCTAAACAATGAAGGGTGACAAGGACGAAGTAAGCTGTTGGGCTTGGTGCAGCTACCATTGGTCAGAAAAGTAGTACAGGAGTGCTTACCTAGGAGGGTACAAAACAATGTGAAAGAACAGATGCTCTAGGAATAAGGACCGCAAGTAAATCAGGTAAGACCAAGCTGCTGGAATGAATATCATGATACTCATGGGGCTGTGTCTGAAAGAATAATTACACTGGGCCATTTATCATAGCAGTCAAACACCCTATTTAAACATAATCATTAAAGTATGTTTGGTTGAGCAAACTTATCAGAGAATCATTAGAATGTATGGGTGGAGTCTCAGAGGGAAGAAGGTACCAATGGTGGAGAATGAAGCCTGGGAATGGCAATGTAAAAGCAAACTCCAATATTGGAGAATCGCAGTGAGAGTAGCGTAGTTGATCATCAGTGTCTCAGAGCTGCAGGACACTGCACCCGAACTACATATCTGGTGCTCCCCCTTAACGAGGCTTAGAACACGTAACAACCTTGTGGAGGGGGACATGGACTCCGCAAGGCGGGAGGAGTTGGGATCAATCAATCAATCAATCAAATTTTCTTAAGAGCGCTACTCACCCATTAGGGTCTCAAGGCACTGGGGGTGAGGGGGGGTGTTACTGCTCGAAGAGCCAGGTTTTGCGGCGCTTTCTGAAGTTAGGAGGTCCTGGGTCTTCCGTAGGTTGGTGGGGAGGGAGTTCCAGGTTTTGGCGGCGAGGTAGGAGAAGGATCTGCCGCCGGAAGTGGTGCGTTGGATGTGGGGGACTGTTACGAGGGCGAGGTCGGTGGAGCGGAGCTGGCGGGTCGGGATGTGGAAGTTGATTCGCTCATCGAGGTAGGCCGGTCTGGTGTCTTGGAGGGCTTTGTGAGCGTGGATTAGGATTTTGAAGACAATCCTTTTGTTGATCGGCAGCCAGTGTAGGGATCTGAGGTGGGCGGAGATGTGCTCATGGCGAGGGCGGTTGAGGATGAGACATGCAGCGGCGTTCTGGATGCGCTGGAGTTTTCTCTGAAGCTTGGCTGTTGTCTCTGCATAGAGGGCGTTACCGTAGTCCAGTCTGCTGCTGATGAGAGCGTGGGTGACTGTTCTTCTGGTTTCTATTGGAATCCACTTGAAGGTCTTCCGTAGCATGCGGAGGGTGTTGAAGCAGGAGGATGATATGGCGTTGATTTGTTGAGTCATGCAGAGATACGAGTCTAGTATGATGCTGAGATTGCCTGCATGGGTGGTGGGTGTCGGGGGTGGTCCTAGGGTGGCAGGCCACCATGAGTCATTCCATGCTGTCTTGTTGGGTCCAAAGATGATGATCTCGGTTTTACCTGAGTTCAGTTTGAGGTGGCTTGCTGTTATCCAGATAGCGATGTAAAGGAGTCCGGCGTGGAGGTTGTTCTTGGCGGTGGGATGTGTCAGGGAGAGGATCTGTAAGCGCTGAAAAGCTCAAATGCAGCCACGGGTTCCTGGATGGTGTAATTGCATGAGACAAGAGTGTACCTTTCATGATAGAGACGAGCATAATGAACATGGTAAATTGAAATATATGTACAAAAAGTAACATATAAATGTCAATGTCCAATACTCAAAGAAGTTAGCCTGCATGATGTAATTGCAGAACGCAGGAATATAACATTAGATTGAGCAAGTGCACAGTGTAAATTACAGGTCATCAATAAACAAAACATAAGTATAAATTGTATAATGCACAGTGTCCATGGTCAAAGAAAAAACAGTGGTAGAGGCAGCATAAAAAAGAACAGAAACAAATTAGAAAACCTATTAATGATAGAAGCGTGACCATGGATGAAAAGGGATTAGCATGGCTGAGAGTATCTATTACAGGGTGGTATAATCTAAAGGTAGAGCATGTAGTATAGGACAAGGAAAATGAAACATATTGATGATGAGCCAAGCCTCTATTGGGAAGCCCTAGAATCCAGAATTTAGTCAATATCACTAAATCAAACAAATAAATCAACAATTCAAGGGATCAGGCACATACAGCAAATAGTGAGTTAGCAGATCATAAGTGCAATAAATTTGCGAGAGTCATCCATGCAGTTGATTCAGTTAGAATAGAATCACATCTGTCGATCTATTTGCACTTTAAGCATTGCAGAGTGTATGCTGTGTCTCTGCCTCTTGGTGATGGATGGGCTTTTTCATTGTTTTTCCATTTCAAGTTGTCTGCAGTGTGATGATGTGCCAAGTAATGCAGTACCTTCGAGGCTGTTTTGTGCCACAGGGAATGCGGCTCCTATGCTGGCCAATCCTGGCCTTCACCTGTTGGGACGTCTGTCCAATGTAAATCAGGTTACAAGGGCACCATCTACAGTAAATTTCATCACTCAATGAACAATTAGGGCCTCATTTTGAGTTTGGCGTATGGTAAAGCCTGCCTGCCAAACAACCAACAGGGAGGCCACTGCCGCCTATTAGGTGTTTCGCGCTAGGCTGACGGGCAGAAACAAAGGTTTCCTTGGAAAACCTTAGTTTCCGCCCGTCAGCTTAGCGGGAAACAGGAGGTACCATTGTCACTGGCTCGTAATCGAGCCGGCTGCAATGTTGTCACCTGCAGGGTGCACCAGCACCCTCACAATATTCACTATATGCACAGCAGACAGTGAACATTGTAAGGGTGCTGGGCAACGGGACCCCTGCACTCCCCGTGTGAAGTGCATGATCAGTGCAGGGGCCCCTTGTGGCCCCCTGCACCTGTTCTCGACCAGCCTTTTCATGGTGGTAAATCTGCCATGAAAAGGCTGGTGAAGAACATCTGGCATGCATCTCCGCCCTGGCTGATTGCGATCTCCACCACTGCCAGCCCGTCGGGATCATGGATACTGGCTGTGCTGGTGGTAGCCTGGCGGTCTAATTGTCACTGTCTTAATGCGGCGGTTGGACTGCCACAGCAGCAGCGGTCCTGACCATCCCCTCGAGGCTGACAGTCTCAAGACCCTTAGTGTGGTGGTGTAAGGAAATCTGTATGGTTCCATGTTTGAAGATTCTGGTGTTTTGTGCAAAATAGCACCCTATGCAGTTGCTACACTTGAAGTGGCCCTTGATGGGTTCTAGATCCCAGAAGGGCAAGATAGTTTCCTGTGGTTTAAGTGGATGGGAATTTGCATGAACCAAATGGTCTCTGATGTTCTTTCTCTTTTTATAAGAGCATAATGGCAGTTCATTAAAGTCATCCATGTTTTTGAGACTTGATCAATGTTTTTTAGGTGTCTTGACAACTTTGTTGGTGTCAGGGCAGAACGTGGTAACACAGGCAATTGTGTCCAGAGAAGGTCTTTCTGTGTTTTGTAGTATAACTTCTCTAGGGTATTACCACACCCTTTTCATGGATGCTTTAATCAAGAGCCTCATGTCTCCCTTTTCTAAGTATGACCCCTTTCTTGAACACATATTCTTTGAGGGTGCTATTCCAATGGAGCTTCAGGAATTGGCTGAAGGGGGAGCCAACTCTGAGTGCCCATGGGTGAAAGCTTTTGTAATGCAAGAGGGTCTCATGCTCAATGGGTTTCCTGTACAGGAAAACAATGAGGTGATTGTCATCATTCTTGATTTCTAGATTAAGAAACTGCAATCTAGGGCAATCACTGTTGTAAGCAAATTTGAGGTAGGGCTGGGTACTGTTCCGATACTAGATGAACATCTTCAAGGTGTCAGTGGTGCCTTTCCATATCATAAAAATGTAATTGATGCATCTCTTTCAGCAACGTATGTTGCTGGAGAATGGATTGTGGTCAGTGGTGACAAAATCAAATTCAAACTGGTCAACATACAGGTTAGCCAGATTTGGGGCACAAATTGCTCCCATTGATGTACCAGAGCTTTGCTGATAATACTTAGGTCCATATTTATACTTTTTGACGCAAACCAGCGCCGGCGCTGGTTTGCGGCAACAATTTTACCGCCGGCTAACGCCATTCCTACGCGCCATGCGGGCGCCTTATTTAAGGAATGACATTAGCCAGCGCTGCGGACTGGTCAGAGTAAAAAAAAATTACTCAAACCAGGCAGCGCCGGCGTAGGGGAAAATGGGGGTTGTGCATCAAAAAAAGGTGCAAGTCAGGTTTGAGGCAAAAATCATGCCTCAAACCGGACTTGCGCCATTTTTTGATGCACAACCCCCATTGAAATCACTCCTGTCTTAGCAAAGACAGGAGTCATGCCTCCTTGCCCAATGGCAATGGGACTAGTGTCCCCTGGGCATGGTCATTGGGCACAGTGGCATGTAGGGGGCCCCAATTTAGGCCCCCCTATGCCACTTTAAAAAAATAAATAAATAAACTTACCTCAACTTACCTGTACTTACCCGGGATGGGTCCCCCCATCCATGGGTGTCCTCCAGGGATGGGCGAGGGTGGCAGGGGGTGTCCCTGGGGGCAGGGAAGGGCACCTCTGGACTCCTTCCATGGTCAGAGACCATGTAAGTGAGCCCACAGGTCCCTTAATGCCTGCCCTCACCCAGGTGTTAAAAAACAGCACACATCAGACAGGGACCCGTTTTTTAAGGCCCACCTCCTCCTGTGAGTCAAAATGATGCAGGAGTATAGATAAGGCACACAGGCCTTAAAGTAATTTTTTGGGCGGGAACGCCTACTTTGCATGCCATTAACGCAAGGCAGTTTCCCGCATCTAAAAAATGACGTACACTGAGGAATTTTGACATCCGCGGGGTCGGGCATCATAGTATAAATATGGTGCATGTTTGAGGCACATTCGGCGTGAACGGAGTATAAATATGGCCTTTATTGTCTGATGTAGTTGGTGTTAAGGGCAATTTCTAGGAGTTCCATGATGAAGTTAGTGGGCACATGGTAGGAGGCTGGATGCTTCTCTAAGACCTCTCTGATTAACTCTATACTTTCTTTCTGGGGAATGTACCTATATTGTGACTTTGTGTACAAGGTCACAAGGGGCTCCGGGTTTGGGATCGAATTCAAAACCCTTGATGAGGTTCATCCTATACGTGCTGTCCCTCATGTTTTTACTTAGTAAAGGAAGAAAGTCTTTGATGAAGATATTCATTTATTCACCCTTGGACTATAGACAGTCACAGCCAGAAAGAATGGGCCCAACGTCTTATAATCCAACTGAATTACACTGAATTAGACATAATTGTTCCCTATGATTTTTTTTTTTTTTGCTTCTCAATGTATACCCCCTAACCTTCTTTTGGCCAGGAGTACACTTCGGCTCCACCAGCCTGCCTCCATGCCCCTGCCGTTTGCTGCTAGAGACGTTCGAGGCCCTCCACCGCCCGCAGGCACCTGCCTGCACCTCATCCCTGGTGCCTAGTGGCAGGCGTGTCTAGTATACCGTGTATTTCATTTTGTTTCATTTCCATTGCTCATATTTCGTTTATTGTATTTGTTTTTTCGTTTTTCCAAACTGTTTTAACCTTTAATCTGTGCCCATTTACTGCTCCGCTTTGCATTTGCACTCTACTTGTGCACGCTATTTTTTCCAGCTCTCGCCGGTCTCTGTGTCCCAGCCGCTGTGTCCCCTCCAGCCCTGCCCCCTTTGTGCCCCCATTGGACACTCCCTCCCACCTCCGACCTCCCAGCTGCTCTTCCCTCCCACCTCCCCTTCTTGATGGTGCCCGCTGCACGGCGGCTAGTGTGACCCCCTGACCTGCTTTGGGCCAGTAGACTTCGGCTCCACCAGCCTGCCTCCGTGCCCCTGACCCCGCTGTTTGCTGCTAGAGAAGTTCGAGGCCCTCCACCCCCTGCAGGCACCCGTCTGCGCCTCATCCCTGGTGCCTAGTGGTAGGCGTGTCTAGTATACTGTGTATTTCATTTCGTTTAGTTTCCATTGCTCGTATTTCATTTATTGTATTTGTTTTTTCATATTTCCAAACTATTTTAACCTTTAATCTGTGCCCATTCACTGCTCAGCTTTGCATTTGCGCTCTCTAATTGTGCCTGCTATTTTTTTCCAGCTCTGCCGGTCTCTGTGTCCAAGCCGCTTCGTCCCCTGCGGCCCCGCCCCCTCACGCCCCCATTGGACACTACCTCCTACCTCCCACCTCTCAGCTGCTCCTCCCTCCCATCTCCCCTTCTTAATGGCAGCCGCGCCGCTGGCGCACCAGAGGCGCACCAGAGACAAGATCGTCTGCGTCTGGACCGTGCCCAGCGCCCGTCCCCTTGGTCCACATGCCTCCAGCCCCCCAAGCACCACTACTCCTCCACAGAACTCCTCGCTCTCAACCCAGGTCAGCACCCCGCTTGCACCCAGGCCAACCCCAAACACACACACGGACCTTTCACACACCACTCATGCCATTTCTCCTGCACTCATACCAACACCAGCAACACCAACAAGCACCGCAACAAGACCAAACCCCACAATCACTGCACCTGCATCCTCCTTAACACCCGCTCCGTCTGCAAGCACGCCATTGAGCTTTGGGACCTGCTCACCACAAACTCTCCTGACATCGCTTTTCTCACTGAAACATGGATAAACTCCTCATCAGAACCCGACATCGCCATAGCCATCCCAGAAGATTACAAAATCACCCGCAGAGACCGCACCAACAAACCAGGATAAGGAATTGCCATAATACACAAAAACGCCATTCAAATTTTCACCAACACCAACGACTCCCTAGACAACGCAGAACACCTACAATTTCAAGTACACATCAACGACAACACCACCCTTAGAGGAACCCTCATCTACAGACCACCAGGGCCTCGCCCCCCCATTCTTTGACACCATCGCCGATACTATCAGTTCCCACTCCCTCCCCTCCAAAGACTACATACTCCTTGGTGACCTTACCTTTCACCTGGAAAGCACCCACTACTGCAACTCCACAGCCCTGCTGGACAACCTCACGAACCTCGGCCTCAAGAAACTGGTCACCTCACCCACCCACTCAGCCGGACACACGCTAGACACCATCTTCACCTCCAGCAGCCTCATCACCTTCACTCACACCACCGAACTCCACTGGACTGACCACCACTGCGTCCACTTCTCCTTCATGAAACCCACCACCAACAACACACTACACCCTACCGCAAGTGGAACAAGATCTCCAACCTCACACAAGCTCCACCTCCCATCACCAATGACCCCAACACCGCTGCCCTCAACCTCACAAAATGGCTAGAAACTTGCGCAGACTCCCTCGCCCCTTTGAAAACAAACAACAACACCCGCACCATCAAGACCGCCCCCTGGTTCACCACAGAACTTCAGTCCTCCAAATGACAATGCCGAAAAAATTGAGAAAGCCTGGCGCCAAGAACCCTCAATGAGCAACTTCTCCGCCCTCAAAACAGCCATGCGCAAACACCACCAACTCATCCGGACCACCAAACGGTCCTTCTACAAAGAACGCATAGACAACAACACACAACAGCAAGTAACTTTTTGCCATCATCAAAGAACTCACCAAACCCAAATCCTGCACCTCGACCCCCCACACTCCAAAGACCTCTGCAACTCCCTCTCCAACTACTTCCACTGCAAAATCGCAGACATACACAACAGCTTCACATCATCAGCACCCACCATCACCACCACCGACACAACCAACATCACAACACCCTGCCGCACCAACCTACTGAACACCTGGACCCAAACCAACAATGAAGGAATCAGCAAAACCATGAGCTCCTTCCACTCAGGCTCCCCAACAGACCTTTTCCCCCACCACATCTTCAATAGGGCCAGCCAAATCATCACTCCCAAGCTCCGGGCCGTCATCAACCGTTCCTTCAACACCGCAACCTTCCCAGATATTTGGAAGCACGCCGAAGTCACTGCTCTTCTCAAAAAACCCAAAGCAGACCCTGAAGACCTCACAAAGTACCGACCCATCTCTCTTTTCCCCTTCCCAGCAAAGGTTGTGGAGAAGATAGTAAACGTACAACTGTCTAGGTTCCTAGAAGACAACAACATACTTGACGTCTCCCAGTCTGGATTCCGCAAGAACCACAGCACTGAGACCGCCCTCATCGCCTGCACAGATGACATCAGGACCAGATTGGACAAGGGCGAGACCGTCGCCCTCATCCTCCTAGACCTCTCTGCAGCTTTTGACACTGTATGCCACCAAACCCTCCACGCATGCCTTTTCGATGCTGGAATTCGCCACAAAGCCCTGGACTGGCTCACCTCCTTCCTCTCTGAAAGAACCCAAAGGGTTTACCTCATTCCTTTCCGGTCTACAGCCACCAAGATCATCTGTGGGGTCCCCCAAGGATCCTGCCTCAGCCCCACCCTCTTCAACATCTACATGGCTCCTCTCGCCAACATCCTCCACCCACACGGCATCTCCATCATTTCATACACTGACGACACCCAGCTCATCATCTCCCTCACTAGGAACCCAGCCATCGCCAAAATTAGCCTGCACGCCGGTCTCCTCGACATCGCCAACTGAATGTCAGCAAGCCACCTCAAATTGAACTCAGACAAAACAGAGATCATCATCTTCAGCCCCAACAAGGCAGCATGGAACGACCCTTGGTGGCCCACCACCCTCGGACCTCCACCAACACTGACCACCCACACACGCACGCAACCTTGGCATCATACTGGACTCGTCTCTCTCCATGACCCAGCAAATCAACGCCATATCATCCTCCTGCTTCAACACCCTTTGCATGCTACGCAGGACTTTCAAATGGATCCCTTCAGAAACAAGAAGAACAGTCACCCACGTCCTCATAAGCAGCAGACTGGACTACGGCAACGACCTCTATGCAGGGACCACAACCAAGCATCAAAGAAAACTCCAGCAAATCCAGAACGCAGCCTCACGTCTCATCCTCAACCTCCCACGCCACGAACACATATCCACCCACCTCAGATCCCTACACTGGCTGCCCATCAACAAAAGGATCATTTTCAAAATCCTTGTCTACGCTCACAAAGCCCTCCACTACACTGGACTGGCCTACCTCAATCAACGAGTCAACTTCCACATACCAACTCGACAGCTCCGCTCCGTAGACCTCGCCCTCACTACAGTCCCCCGCATCAAACACACCACCTCCGGCGGCAGATCCTTCCCCCATCTTGCCCCGAAGACCTGGAACTCCCTCCCCACCAACCTACGCAAGACCCAGGACCTCCTAACCTTCAGAAAGCACCTAAAAACATGGCTTTTCGAGCAGTAACTGGACCCCCCCCCACCCCAGCACCTTGAGACCCTACAGGGGAAATAGTGCACTAAAGAAATTATTTGATTGATTGATGTACGTTTTGGTCCCTATATTTTACTTTCTCAGTTTTTGAGTCATCGTATTCAATGAATGTATATCTTTTAAAATCAATCTGACTTGGAACATTAAGGTATTTATTTCATGAATTGTTCTCCCTTTGCATCCTTTCTTACACACAACTTACACATTTTCTCTGGGAGTACACATTACCATATGTAAAACGTGCTTACCTTTGCGAGCCTTGTTGTTTGGGTGTTGCAGGAGACCCGCCATTGCTCACATTGAGAATGTGATGTCTCTCACTATTACTCCCATAACCACAAAGCTTGGTTTCTGATAGTAGGGTTTGTATTTATGCAAAGTAAATGGTGATTTTTCTAAACAAATGCAATCTTAGGAGGGAAACATGGTGCATTATTTTTAATATTTAAGATTAAATGCATTCTACTTTTGTCATTTGAATTATTTGATGCTGTTAGGTTTAACATCTGTTTATTTGTTGTTCTTATTTTTCGCTATGGTTGGATCACAACCCACTACATGCAGAAAAGCTGGCAGTCCATCTCAATGAAACTGTGGACCCTGGGGGCGGGGTCCATAAACACTGTAACCTGCACTACCAGAAGGGGTGGGAGGACCTGCAATGCTGGACCCAAATAACACCTGAGGTCCGAATCTGAAAGTCCTCCCAGGAGTGGAACAACCCACAACTTGATGGGGAGGTGAATGCCAGAAAGTAGCAACAAGAGGCTAGCGAAGGACATCTCTTTGACATACCAGTGCTTGCTCAAGATTTGAAATTGTCCACTACCAGCATCTTCTTTCTATCTCAAACTTAAGACTCCGGAAAACCAGCAATCTGAGGCAGCAGACATGTCCTAAAAAGTGGCCCATCTCTAACTAAACCTGAAAACATGAACTCAAATTTGATGTTTAATGATCTAATAATGAGTACTGTAATCTATGTTTTGTTGCAAGATGTCTTCATTGATTGGAACACTATAGTTGAAATTTCAAACTAGAAACAAAATACTGCTCCTCAAAAAAAAACCTATGGAGCCCTGTAACAGGTAGGACCTTTTGAAAGCCCAAGCCCGCCTGTAACAGCACCCCAGAGTATACTACAAGAGGCCCAATAAGGGCATAAGCAGAGGCAGAGAGAAATAAAAAGAAAGAAACAAACAGGTATAGGAAAGACAATGGAAAGAAAGAGAGATTGAGGATGGAGAAAGAGACTGAAGGAGAGAGACAGGGAATGAATGTATGGAAAGAGGGAGAGGTGAAAAACTATAAGGAATAGAAACTGGTTTGTACAATTTTGGCAGGGCCGTTTTGCTTCCAGGTGTGCCCTGGGAAGCACCAAGGACATGCTGACTGAAAGCAAACTGTATATTATGACCAGAATTATGAGAAGAAATCTATAACGGTCAGGCACACATCCTCACCAAGAAACAATTTGTAAGCAGTTCTGATGCTCTTTCCTGTCCTACCATCAAAATCGGAATCACCCTAGTGTCAAAATCAGAATCAGTTTGTGACACCCTTTATTCATGTAGAGTCTTATATAAAGGAGGATCACTGACATAATATTGTTGTAAGAAATATTGTTGTCAATGATATCTGAAAAAATATTGTTTACCATAATATTGGGATCCTATACTAATGGTAAGTACAAACATATTGGAAAAGAATATTGCTGACATTATTATCGTTAAAAAATAGACAAAAAAAGTGATTTTTTAAATATATAAATAGAGTTTAAAGCAGTAAATATTAAATATGTTATTACAAAATGTTTAATATAAGATAAATAAAATATATTGTGCTAATATCTAATTAAATATATCTATACATACATATATACATTTACACATACTGATAGTGTAACATGATTAAAAATATTTATTTTACATTGCATTAATATTAAATTGTAAATGTAAATGAAGATATATATATATTTATATATATATATATATATATAGATATATATATATATATATACAGTAGAATTAACATCTTTTAATTGTTTTAGAATATATATATATAATAATTTATATGTAATATACAGACACACACACACACACATATACACACAATAAAAATATAGATATCTGAAAAAAATATTAGGATATAATATATGATTTAGTGTACACAATAAATAAAATATTAAAAATTTAAAATGCCAAAAACCTGTTTACTTAAAATACCATTTAAAATGAAAGCAAATAATCTTAAAAATAGAAAATAAGCAATTGATGCTATAAACTCTATTTTAACCAACATTATCAAAACTATTGAAGTCTAATTATGTTAAATATGTTATTTCCACTCTAGTTTATGCAACGGTAGGGAAAGGGTTGAACTTCAGAGGTATATTATTTACTGTTCCCACCCCAGTCTGTGCAACAGTAGGAAAAGCATTGGAGTTCGGAGGGCTGAAATGTACTACTTCCACTCCGGTCTGTGCAACAGGAGGGAAAATTTGGATTTCGGAGGGGAATAATTTATTGTTCTCACTACAAACAGCACAACAGTAGGAAAGTGTTGGTCTTTGGAGGGGATAAAATTTACTATTCCCCCTCCAAAGAGCATAACAGTAGGGAAACTCTCAAACTGCAAGGAGATTAATTTTGCTATTTCTACAGCAGTCTAAACAAGAGTAGGGAAAAAACTTCATTTCAAACACATTATTATATATACAAGTAACACCATGAATGTGAAAAAAAATTACACTATTAATATACAAATGATTAATTGACATAAATATATTTATGTGGAATAAAAATTACAAAAATAAATAATTTTCCATAATTACTATTCATTGAAATAATTAATTATCATATAATAGCAAATTCATTGTCAATCAACCCTAAACCTCTACAAACCTCGCAGCCCTAAAATAAAATATAAGTAAAGTAAATACGTATTGCATAAATTACATAATTCAAATCAATGAAATAATTATTCAACAATAATCCCCCCACAATCCAACAACCCCCATGACGCTATAAATTACCATAAAAAAATTAAATACCAATTTCTAAATCACTTACAATTAACATTTATATTGGAACAAATAACCTTTATATTAACAATAGTAACACACAAAATTAATATATTAACTAAAACACATTTAAATAATTAGAAAACAATTTTTTACCCCTTTATTATTGAAAACGATATTATAAACAACAATATTATTTAAAACAATATTACTTACCTAAAAAACTATATTCTTGTTAATGACATTTGTGCATCACGGTATTTGTATATCACAATATTTATTTTCTGATATTTCTGCCTCCAGGTATTTTCAATCTGACATTTTGTCCAAATACCATGTAGGATGCATTAGCCCTCACCCACTTAGGTGGCATGCTTTATTATCAGGCTAGCTCCTTACTGGGTGGGCTCTGCAATACCCTGGGAGCTCCCAAGAGTGGGACTCTTTCTCTGAGATCTTTTCTCGCCCTGGCCTGTGTTTGCTAAACCTCTGGTAAGTGCCCTTAAATGTGAACTGAGAGAAGGTAGTTTGGGTAAGGGTGAAGTTAGAATTGTCCGATTTCCAGCAAGTGTCCATGCCAAGATTAGAAATTTTAACAAACCTGGCATAGCGATGAGCCCTTGGTTTCAAGGTGTGGTTGACATGTTCTTTGCCCTGGTCTCCCGGAGGAACAGGGGCATTTCTTCAGGACCCGAAGAAACCCTAATCTAGTAGGCTGGGTGTTAATACAAAAGATAGTGCAAATAATTTCTGACAAATGTGCTCTATTTACAACTGATTAAGTTATAAAAGCCAGAAAATAGGAATACTGTATTGATATCTTCTTAACCTGTAAAAGAAAAAAAGGAGACATAAATCAATAGTTACAAACACTTATTTTAAATATAGTATTGTATTTAAAACAAAAATATGTTTTACTAATGTGTACACCAATGGCATGTGACACCCATGAGCACAGCAAATTGTGGAGTATTTTCAGAAAGAAAAGGTTTAGCAAATGAACATGCAAAGGTAATGCACATATTTTAAAATATCATGTACCAATTCCGTCAGAATCTGGGGCTCTTAGGAAAAACTCTGATCTGTGAGCCTTCAACCAGCTGCATGGAAGAGTGAGTACTAAGTAGAAAACAACCATAAACTCTTAACCACATAGCAGTAAAATGCAGGCCAGCCTTTTTATGAGAATTGGTCAGGCAAGGAGTTACTTTGGTGTGGAGGGAGTGCGGAAGACACCTTATCATGCTTAGCATGTCCCTGAAAGATACCCTCAGACCTCAGGGAAGCCAATTTTGACCCCAGCTTGTCAGCTTGTCAGTTGACGGCTGTTCATTGCATCCTTGCCACCTTGAAGTGGTGTGTGGGTGTCAGAAGGCTTCACTATTCAAATATGTAGTAACAATGTTTTTTTAAAATGAATCAGGTCAAATTATTGCACAAGACAATTGGAAAAACAATGAGGGGCAGGGTTGTTTATTTTTCCACAACAAAATCTTTTAATAGTAGCTTAAACCACTGAGTTATTTAAGTGGTTCTTAAAGAAGGGTCACATGGCTTCCCCAATATATGATGCGATATGTAGAGAGGGGTCTTTATTACCTCAAATAAATGGAGAGAGAAAATATATTCCTAACAAATAATTTTTGTGGTGCCACATTGGTAGTGTTGTGGCTTCATTGTGGCTTCATTGGTTCCTACAAAACCATTCCATAAAACAACAGATAGAAATAGTCTCTTGCCATTTAGCAGCTACCACACCAGTAATCCATGCCTTAACCTACCTTTTGGACAATTCTTAAGGTTACACAGGAACTGCAACAGACTTGCGGCCTCATTACAAGTGGGGAAGAGACCGCTTCTGGGCTGGTGGGCTCCTCTAAATAAGAAATTGCACATCCTCAATCCAAGGAAAATTCAATTATAAAAACCTTTGTTTGTCTTCAAGAGATAAAAAAATGTAAAAGATGTGTTGGTCCACACTATACTTTGGGAAAAGATGGACTCCTCATTTGATAACACAATTTGGAACCTCCCAAACGTTATTGACCATTTTTTGTTAAGCAGTGCTTGTCATCTCATGAAAAGATTGAAAGGAGTTCACCTTGAATTAATATTGCTATCTCTGGTTTGGAACCAGTTAGAAAAATAGTTCAATCACTACTTTTAATATTTATCAAAAACTCATTTCAATAGTGATTGTTTATTAAACATTTATGGAAATTAAACCCACTTTTTTCCTGACTGAAGCTCCTAGAGACTAATTCACATTAGCTCTCCAGCAGCTGCCTGGCCAGTGCTTTAACTTAATGAAGTGTAAAAACTACACCCAGAGCAGGAACAAAGGTCTGGATGTAGAGAGGTGTTTTTCTTCCAAGTGCAGGAAGACCAGTTGAGTAGATGTAAATTAAGCTATGACCTGAAGAAGGTAACCCTTTCTTTCCCTAGCCAGGCTAGCACCAAACCCACCACGAGAATCGATTTTGAGACTGCTCATTTCCCTTGCCAAACCACTGGATGGGCACAAATGCTCTGCACAAAAGAGAAACGGCTCCTGAATTTTGGATTTAGTGCGGAAGGTGCGCTGTGGGATTGGTTACATAGGGACAATAGGAACAGCTGCAAAAGTTTGCATGAATGTTTTCTAAATATTTACGTGAAAGCTTGGCATAATTAAATTAAATTACACTAATCATGCAAAATGCAAATCCATCGATTTGCTCTATATCTTAGTGCTAGATTTTTTAACGTGATCAACAGTGAATGGGAGTGCGTATGCGTGAGAATGAGTAAATGAGAGAGAGTGAGTTAGAGTGTGTGAGGGTGCAGAGATGGAATGTGAGAGGGACTAAGGGGCTGATTAAGAGTTTGGCAGTCCTGTGACCACCATGTTGGCGGTCTGACTGCCAACGGTCTGGTGGAGCAGATCGCCATATTATGAGTTTGGCTGTCGCATCTAGAGAAGACTGCCACCGTGAGGGAGCATGGACCGCCACAGTCACAAGGAGGCACAAACAGGCTGGCGGAGCCTGTGTTTCCACTGGTCCCATTATGAGGGTGCACACCAGCAATGTGACTGTGGTGGTCCAACCACCAGAGACAAGCTGATGGAAGCAAACAGTATAAATGGAGACACTCACCTACAGGCAGCCTCACACATCCGGAGCTTCCCTGGCTCCCTTCACAAACATCATGTCACTGCTCCTGCTCATCCGGAGACAATGAAATCAACATTAGCGTGGGCGACACCAACCGTAAGTGCACACACCTACCTGTATCAATAGCACTTAAAAACTGCATGTAGTGCCGGCAAACACATCATGGGGGGTGCCACGGGTAACAGCTACACATTTTATACAATACAAATTCACTAACACACATCAAGGGACATATGCATACTCACAATATGCACACTTTGGCCAGCACACTCACACTGCACGGTAGCACTACACAAATACACACTGCCATTCAGCTCAGGCACAGAGACACTGAGGGCTACGCAACATTGTCACCCACAGCAAAAACAACACACCCACATCCCATATACAAATACAACTCACACACTCACATCCAACACTGGCAGGGACTGTCCCCACATACAACACCCATCTCAATCTCTGTGGCACAGAACACAAACAACACCACCAGTAAACAACCCTGCAATGGGCACACACAAAACATAGATCACACCACAATTGAAGCACAATGCCATGCACAAAACACAGGGAGACAAAAGAACAACTTCATAACTATACCTACATATTTGGGATGGGGCCAACAGGGACACCCAGGGAAGAAGACTGCCCTGGGACATATCACACTCCCAACAGGACCCTCAAACAACATGTCCACAGGAAATGGCTCTGCATGGATCACAGGGACAAACAATGCTAAAAACAATTGTCATGCACATCTAAACAATGGGAAATGGCAAGTCAACAAAGCGCCATCAGTTTGGAGGCCAGAGCCTGAAAAGATCACGGTAGGCCAAACATTACACCGTGAATGCCCTCCAGGAACGTGTTTGTCTGTTGGAGTTGTGTCACCAGTCCCTGGATGGTATTCACGATGGCTGACTGACTCACAGAGATCATCCTCAGGAGGTCAATAGCCTCCTCACTGAGAGCAGCAGGGGTAACAGGAGCTGGGGCACAGCGGCCTGTGGCAAAGGAGACAACTACCCTCTTGGGTGAATGGGCATGGTCCACTGGGTGGGGAGCAACAGAGAGGGCAGTGATAGAACAGGGGGTGACGGACAACAATGGTATGGGGGATCCCCGATGGGTCGCCACCACTACGGAGTGGCCACTGGAGCAGAAATCTGAAGATGATGACGTGGTCCTGGTCTCCCAGTGGCACAACCCTCGCCCTCGAAGCCACTGTCATTTGTATCTTGAGCCGAGGTCCCATGGCCAGATACTTCCCCACTCAACTCGGCCCTTCTCTTTCACCTGCCTGTGCTCATGCTGCAAATACAAAGAGAAACAGGATCATAACAAGCGCATTACTACCCTCCAACCACAACTCTGAGTGACAAACAATAACATCATGTGATGTACCCCCCAACAAAAGCTTTAACTAAGTGGCACATTCAAGTGCCATCCCATATGCATGCATGCCATCTGGGCTTACCAAAGTTACCCACCAGAAAATCAGGATCTCAGAAAACTGCAACTTAATTGATGACATCTAGCAACCAAAAACATAACTACAACTGGGTGACCTCTCCTTCCTCCAAGATGTGCTACATGCAGCAGACCCCAGTCAACTTGTAGCCAGCAATGGTATCCCACTGTAAACTACATATTTCAGACACAAGCAAATCCACACCACTATCTTGCACTTACAATATGTACCAACAATTAGAGATGATGCCAATGAAAACCAACTAATTCAGATTCCTATCTACAATAACCTGGAGTAGGTGACATGGAAATACCCATGTCACAATGGACACATTCCAACAATGTACAGTTCAATAAGTTATGCTTGCCCCAACTGAGTCAAGAAGGTAGTAGGAAGGTCACTCAGATAGACCTCACATGTGGCATTAAAAGGGCCAACATTGACATCCGGTCTAATATGTCAGGAAGAGATGTCTCAAGAAAACACACAACAATGAGTCAGCAAGCCACAGAATAGCCACCACTAGTGTCTGACACCAATCACAATGACATCATCTGAGTGTCTGTAGTAAACATCTGTTCCTTGCATGTTGGAGAGTCACAGAACCTACAATAACCAATAAAAGGACCACAACCTGATGTCCAATTTGAAACCACATTACAACCCACATCCCAGAAATGCCAAGCCTGTCATCTGTCTGTGGATGAATGCCTGACTCCAAACACATGTGATGTCAACATCACTGCAAGTCCATGACGCATGCCTGCAGCCAGGGCACAAGTGCCACTCACTACTACATAGGTGCAGTGCAATACTCAACATGATGCCACATCAAGGGCAGGTGAAACACAGAGTTGTTCCACAATCTTGGTCTACCTGCCATGTCTCTTAGTGTAACTGCAGTCCTACATGCCAAATGACATTCTGTGATATAAGGAGGTATCAGGCAGACGATAACCAAAGGTGGCACACTCCTGTCTGTGGCACAACACGAAATGGGCCACCTTTGTGTTTGTACCAATCCATTAACTCTTTTCTATGCACATATGTGTGTGAGACTACATACATTTTCCCATCAACACGAGTAGAACATGCACGACATTGCAGAAAGGAATGCATCCCTAAGAGAAAAGGACACATGCTGGCATGTTGGAACAATGGTATGTTTGCTACAGTCATGGGACATAAATCTTGTCAACGGACATTCCTCCCTTACCAGAGAAAGTAGTTTACTGCATCTGCAGGCCTTTAGCCATGTAAGCCATGTCACAGCTATGCTGGGCATAAACGTCAACAGACTGCAGTGAGGCACCAGCATCAATCAAACACTGAAGATCACTTGCTTTTGGGTGGCAGATGTCTGCATACACATATGCCCAGACACATAGAAAAGGGAAGTGATCCATTACCCACTTACCTATTGTCTGTGACATTCAGGGGAATTGATCAGTGGGTCAGAAATCACACCCATCCCAACTACAAATAGACCATGATTGTTCACTGCACACAGCCATTTGTGGTTCCTGCAGAGGAAGAGGCTTGGGGATTTGCAACAGGATTGTACTCGCTTCTAGGTTCAGAAGGCAAGGTACCCAAGTTTGATACACATCCCATGTCAACACATACAATCTACCATCAACTGTGTGACAGGTGGATCAGCCCTCATTGACAAGGGGAACAGTCAGTACCCCACTCATTCACCTGGCAATGGAGCAGGCAGGAAGTTGCTGTGAACTCACCCCCTTTTGGCTGCTGTGCTGCCCTCAAATGCCCATCCAGCTCCAGGTAGGCCACTGCCAGAACCCGGGCCATTAGGGGGTTCATGATCCGACGGGCACCATGCCCACGTTGGGAGGGCAGCCCCATCTTGGCCTCTGTGATCTTCCGGGCCCAGCATCTCAGGTCCTCCCACCTCTTGTGACAGTGGGCGCTATTCCGACTATGGACCCCCAGGGTCCGCACCTTCTTGGCGATGGCTCTCCAAATCCCTTTCTTCTGATGGGTGTTGACCTGCATGAATGCAAAAAATGAGACAGGAAAACATGTAAAAAATGCCCCATCCACAATGGCAGTCAAATACATCTCTGTATACTAAGCTAAACACATCATGTATTGCCCAGACTCGCCAGGTGTGGCACATTCCAGTCACTAAGTACAGGTACATGACAACAAACATTTCCTACTCATCAGACCAACCCACCACCCTGCTAAGGCCCTCCACTGGCCAAGCAGGCCAACTGACATCTTGTGGGACATGCCCAAGCAATCAGAGTGAGCTCGAAAGCACTATGACAACTTTGTGGCTTCTGAGAGGCGGATTGCGTAGGCACAAAGATATCAATTCACTCACACTCTGTGAGAATGGTTACCCAGCAGCATTTACTCCAGCCTAGTGCCAGGGCACAAGACCCAATCCCACACATGGGTAACAATGAAGGAACTGGCATGGTGAGTACAGGAGGTTCTTAACCTGTTCATATGTGGACACGTGGCCTCACACATGCATACTGATTCTACCTCAGGGGTTGGGGTAATGTATCATCTACCTTTGACACAGAACATGATTCTGGAAATATGTATCCATCCTACAGTGATGGCATCCAACAAACAAAGCCATGCTTTGTCCATTGTCGGCCATGTAACACAACAATCGAGCCAGATATCATGGGTTCACAGGATTCATCACACTGTCTGCACTGTGAGACTGACGTGTATGCTATATGCCTGCACAAGACAAATTTGACCTATGTAATGATGACAACAGGGCTGTGGGAGTAAGGGTCCTGTCAGGGGTCAGAGACACACATTGACAGTGATGCCTAGTGCACATTGATCACAGAGCTTTGACTCCCCATCCAATACCATTTACATACACCTTAGTGAAAGAACCTCAGGAAGCTGAATCTTAGCACAGATAATAGAGTGGTCCACATGACAGGATGTCCTGTGAGACAGGTAGTGGACACAGTGTCACAGTTGCATAGTGTTAGAAATGGGGTCTTTGGTTGGCAGTCAGGTTACCCCCTGTCCAAGCAAGGACCCTCACTCTAGTCAGGGTAAGTCACACACAATCCAAATTATGCTGTGCCCACCCTGTGGTAGCTTGGCACTGAGCAGTTAGGCTTAACTTAGAAGGCAATGTGTAAAGTATTTGTGCAATAAATCATACAATACCACAATCTAACACCACAAAAATACACCACACAGTGTTTAGAAAAATATATAATATTTATCTGAATAAATGCGGGTCAAAACGATCAAAGATGAAATAAGCAAATGTAGGGATATCACTGAAAGTGATATCAAGTGTCTTTAGAGTTAAAAGATTACTGTAGAAGCAATAAAAAGTGTCTTAAGTTCTCCTAGAAACAACATGTGTCTCTTGCAGGGCAAAGTACCTGGTTTGCATTGAAAAATCCTCTCAAGGGACCGCAAAGGAGGTGATGCATGGAAAACAGTAAGTGTGCATCAGTTTCGCCCCTTCGCACACAGACTTGCGTCATTATTTTCCATGCGGGGAAGAAATTGTGTTGATATCCGGCGTGCGGACTTGGATCCTCTTCGCGTTGCAGGGTTTTCAGACGTCCCGGGGATGATGCGTGGAACCCTGGGCTTGCGGAGCCAAGTCACAGCGGCTGCATCGATTCCGGTAGGCGATGCGTGGAATTTTCTTCCACGCGGCAGGCGCTGCATCGTTTCCTCTCAGGAAGTCAGGCGGCGTCGTTCTGAGTCAGCTTGCGTCGATCCAGTAGGGCTGTGCGTTGAAGTTCCGGTTGCGACGCTGGCCCTGCGTCGATCTTCTGTTTGCGAAGTCAGGCTGCGTCGTTCCGGACTCCGTGAGTAGGCTGTGCATTGTTCTTGGCAGGCGGTGCGTCGAATTTTCACCGCAGCGGGATTTCAGCTGCAGGAGAGAAGTCTTTTTGGTCCTGAGACTTCAGGGAACAGCGCTATCCAAGCCCTTGAAGATGACTTCTGCAGCAAGGCAAGAGAGCAGCAAGACAGCAGGGCAACAGCGAGACAGCAGTCCTCTTCAGAAAGCAGTCAGGTGAGTCGTTTAGGCAGCCAGCAGTTCTTCTTGTCAGGGTGCAGGTTCTGGTTGCTTCTCCAGGAAGTGTCTGAGGTGGTAGGTCAGAGGCCCTGTTTTTATACCTAAGTGTGCCTTTGAAGTGGGGGAGACTTCAAAGAGTGGCTTAGAAGTGCACCAGGTCCCCTTTTAGTTCAATCCTGTCTGCCAAGGTCCCAGGAGGGATGTGGCAGTCCTTTGTGTGAGAGCAGGCCCTCCACCCTCCCAGCCCAGGAAGACCCATTCAAAATGTAGATGTATGCAAGTGAGGCCGAGTATCCTGTGTTAGGGTGTGTCTGAGTGAATGCACAAGGAGCTGTCAACTAAACCCAGCCGGACGTGGATTGTAAGGCACAGAAAGATTTAAGTGCAGAGAAATGCTCACTTTCTAAAAGTGGCATTTCTAAAATAGTAATATTAAATCCAACTTCACCAGTCAGCAGGATTTTGTATTACCATTCTGGCCATACTAAATATGACCTTCCTACTCCTTTCAGATCAGCAGCTACCACTCAAACAATGTATGAGGGCATCCCCAATGTTAGCATATGAATGGAGTAGGCCTGACGGTAGTGTAAAAACGAATTTAGGAGTTTTACACTACCAGGACATGTAAACTACACAGGTACATGTCCTGCCTTTTACCTACACAGCACCCTGCGCTAGGGGTTACCTAGGGCACACCTTAGGGGTGACTTATATGTAGAAAAAGGGGAGTTTTAGGCTTGGCAAGTACTTTTAAATGCCAATTCCAATTAGTAGTGAAACTGCACGCACAGGGCTTGCAATGGCAGGCCTGAGACAAGGTTAAGGGGCTACTGAAGTGGGTAGCACAATCAGTGCTGAAGGCCCACTAGTAGCTTTTAATCTACAGGACCTGGGCACATATAGAGCACTCTACTAGGGACTTATAAGTAAATTAAATAGCCCAATTGGGTGTGATCCAATGTTACCATGTTTAAAAGGAGAGACCATATGCACTTTAGCACTGGTTAGCAGTGGTAAAGTGCGCAGAGTCTAAAAACCAGCAAAAACAGTATCTCAAAAGTGGAGGGAGGCAGGCAAAAAGTTAGGGGTGACCACCCTAAGGCTGTCAGGTCTAACACATAGTCAAAATGACTCAACTCAAGCCTAGACTTCGACACATACAGTGAGATACAGTTGACAGAAACTGGTCTCTGCAGGCTGAGCAGACAGACCCTTCATGAAAATCGAATCCCATCAATTCCATGCATGACAGAACATCATGTAGCCAACAGCAATTTACCATGTGATGTACCTGTGACAACCGGAAGAGCAGAGTGAATCCACACATGCCTCCAAAACAACAGATAACCATGGCCAGACAAGGTCTGAAGCTCAGTGGCAACATACACATCGCTCAGTTTACACACACCTCATATATACAACATGCCCACGCTGCCCATGGTGTCATGTTTCTCATTATTGACATCCATGTGTCAAGTGTTGTATGGGCATAGCTCAGGAGTCCCCTCACCTAGTTTAGTGCATTCCACATGTAGAACAAACGGTACGCTCAAACACACACACACACACAAAAGTCAGATGCCTCAACATCTGGCACTGATCCAACTTACATGCAGAATACGTCTCCCATTGATGTCACACCAACCGCACCCCCATGTCCCGGACTTTATATTCTGGTTACCATGGCCTCAATCTAGCCTGTGAGGAGTAGAAATATGGTGACGTACAGGGTAAAATAGCGCACATGAGGCACTCACCTGCTTCTCTGGTGCACAATAAAACTATCCATACAGGGGTAGGATCTCCTCCACTAGCTTCTCAAGCTCCTCCAGAGAGAAAGCTAGGGACCTATCACCTGCTGGATGTGGCATGATAGCTCCCAGAGGCATTACCCAGCAGCTCAGGTTGTGGAGGTCTTGCTGGCAGCAGTGTGAGGAGCCAAGTGAGGGATGTTGCAGAACATAGTGGTCACGTCTGTCACGTACGCAGCCTGGCCGTCACCACCAGTGGACACAGCCATTGGCACAGGACTACCACTGGCAACAACATCTGCCTACCGCCATGACGACTTACTCCATGGTCGAGGGTTGTTCACATTGTCCGGTGGGGTAGGTCAGGCACTCTCCATTTTATGGGCCGAACATGTGGTTTATGGGCAAACAAAATGTGTCATAAGTAATAAAATGTTGTTAATGCTAGTGGTGAGTGCTGGTCTGGTCCTGGCATGCAGGTCCTTCGACACTTCCACCCTTTTGGGCATATGCTATGCACATATGGCTACTTGCTCTGGGGCACTGCCCTCTCACAAATTATGTTATGTGACATCAACTCACAGCCCCAGTGGCAAGTCTCATGCACAAATAGTTGCTGTCCAAGTAGATGATGTGTAGACAGTAATGAAAATACAAGGGAGAAACATGTTACTTCTGTGTGATTGACAGTGTTGATATGTTCTCTGTATCATGTCCTCGACATCTGACATGCCTTCTCACAGTTTGTGAATTACATGCATATATGTATGTTGCAAGGGACACATTAAATGAGGCCTTTTTGTCCCACATAGGAACCCAAGGAGGGGAAGGATCAGACATCCTCTTTTGTACCGTTCACTGGCAGACCTTCAGGCGATGAAAGACAGACATATCATCAAAATTCCACTTCCTGGCCACAGGGTCCTTCCAAAATACATTGACACTATCTGCTGGGATATCCTACCCCATGTTCAGTCTAGTATTGAAAGATGTACTCTCAGCAATGTTGAAACACCTGGAGAGCTACATCCAATTTTCTCAACGTGAGGACTTTGCCCATGTGAAGGCTGACTTCTGTGGTTTGGCACACATCCCACATGTGGTGGGAGCCATTGATGGTACACATGTAACATTGGTTCCACCACATGGCAATGAATACGTCTATTGGAACAGGAAGAATTTCCATTCCATCAATGTCCAGGTTGTTTGTTTGGTCGACCTCTACATTTCACAGGTCTGTGCCCATTATCTGTGTTCAGTCCCTGATGCCTTCATCATGTTGTACAGCCGAATTCCACAGCTGATGTCACAACTGTACCCAGAAAGGGCCTGGCTGGTTGCTAAGTCACATATGTCATGTATTTTTTTAAAGTAATATCTGTTGGAATGAAAATGATGAGAGGCACTGATAGTTGCACATTTATCGCATTTCTTTGCAGGGGACTCTGCATTACTAAACCGTTGTTGTCACAAATGAGGTACCCAACTACGCCAGGGGAGGTCAGCTTCAACGATGCCCATGGAAGAACACAGCATATTGTGGAGAGGGCTTTTGGGCTCCTGAAAGCACAATTTCGGTGTCTGGGGAAGAAAAGTGGAGCCCTTCTCTACTCACCCGAAAAAGTTTGTAAGATTGTTGTGGCCTGCTGCATGCTCTACAACATTGCCCTGATGAGGAGCATCCCATATATTCCAGATGAGGGGGAGCTATCAGAGCCCCTGGGTGAACCTCCTGAACTGAAATGCTGAGTGAGGATGACAGTGATGAAGAGGAAGGTGAACACTTGCAGGCAGACCTCATCAATCACTACTTCACTTGAGTGTATGTCATCTGATGTGATTTCTGTGATTGTCTGGGGAAGTGTAGGGATCAGGATGTGTTGAGTGGTATAATTTCCCACTAAAGACAGGGCATCTCAAGTTATGCAATACACAGCCAAGCTTTGCTACCTAAGTCAGACTAGGACATGAAACTACCTTTACGATCTGCCTTGTTTTGAATGTCTCGTTGCAATGTGAGTGGATCTACAGTACTTTGTGATGTGGTATGGGTCATATGTATTATTTTTCATGCCTTAACTCCCCGTATTCTAATTTTTCACCCAGCTCTCTTCATCATGCTATCTTCATGTGGGAATTTCAGAGTTGTCAGATTGGCAGGTAGCTGTAGCTATTCTGATGTGTGAAGTGGACATGGACGGATTCAGGCAATGTTGGTCACAGATTTGGGGTGTATGAGTCCTGTGTCAAAGGAGCCTGGACAGTGGGGGGGGGAGATCTTAAGCACACAATGCACTTGTGAGTTGTGGTGTAATGGACCAATTGTTTCATGTGTGTGACCATGCGACTTTGCTACATGTCATGCAGTGCAATCCGTGCATTCTCCCTTCACATTGTATGTATAGTGGTCCTGTATGACCTTTTTGTGGCTGTGTTTCCACATAGCAGGCCAGAGTGCCTGTGCCAGACACAGGTTAGCATCATACCACCAGATGCTTGGTAATTGTAATAGGATGGACCTAGGATCAGGAAATGTTGTGCTGCCATCTGGCTTTGCTATGGGGTATCTAGAGTCGGTGGGCTTGGTTTGGTATGTGATAAGGCTCAAGCTGGTGACAACGTCCACTAATCTGTTGGCCTATTCTACTGGACAAGGTCTGACAGAGCACATTCTACTATGGTCTGGCCGACGGTCCCTTTGGGATATCTGACTCAATCTGGTTCAGACGTTCTTAGCTATAGCAGTCCAGACCTTTTAACAACTTATGTGCAGTACAGTGCAATAAATTGTCTGGTGTGATCAGACCCTTGTGACATTGTGTTGCTAGTCATCCTCAGCTTACACTACCTGAGAACTCTCTGTCCTTCCATTATCATTGTATGTCTTCCTCGTTTGTATTACATGGGTTTAACATTCGACATTTCAAAAATGTTAAAAAAGAGGTAGTAGGCAGTGTTTTTGTGATAGGTGTGTTTATTTAAATATGTACATGGAACAATTGTGAAACTCTTAAAAAAAAGGAAGCTGAAGTGATCAGTCATGGTGGATGTAGAAGCCACAACATTTGAAGTCCAAAGTCCAGTGTCCTACTGCCATGGCAAATGGAAAGTGGTAGAAGACCAGTCAACAGAGTGAATCTGTGGCACACAAAAGAGTTCTATTGGGATTAGGTCACTTGCTGGCAGTGGTTGGTGTCTTGCCACCTGCACCTCCTGGAGTCTTGGGTGGTCATCCCTGCTTGCGGGGGTGTTCTGTAGCTATAGAGGCACAGGTGTCTGATGTGGGTGCTTCCCCTGACAGGGCCTCCCTTCCAGGGGCTGCCACAGATGTTGAAGGGGCTGATCTCCTTTGACACCCCTGTTTGGGAGGCCAAGATGGTGTTGGAGGCCTCTCATTTTCCATGGCTTCCCAATGAAAGTCTCTCTACAGCTGATTCAGCTCTCTGAGTTTGATAGGTACCCGGCCCATCATGACTTGGGGTTGTTAGTAGGCTCCCAAGACTTGGCTGATGGTGCCCTGGCTAGGAGCATCACCAGCAGCCTCTTGCCACTGGGCCACACCATCCATCCCATGCACCCTACTCCCATGTGCCTGCACCCTTGGCACAGCCTGCCTCCTTCCACAGGTTCAGGGTCCTTCATTGTCAGAGTTGGCTTGCTGTGTCTCAGGAACCTGGACTGGGGGGTATAAGATGTTTGTGACTGTCCTCAGGACACAGGTTTGGGGGCCACTGGCTGCCTGAGACATTGAGGCCATGGGTCTGGTAGGAGTCAATGTGGTTAGGCTGAGGCTCACTGGTGTCGTCTGACCAGTTTGTCTGGATGTGCCAAAACCATCCTCAATGTCCACATGTCCAGAAGTGGTGTCCTAACTGAGGGCTTCATCCATGGGGGTTGTGGCAGTCTCTTCAGTGGTGTCAGTCGTCACGGTGGCTGCTCGACCTGTTGATGTGAGAGATACAATGTTACAGGTTATATTGTGACATCTACCGCCACTAGATGACAGTGACATTTAGCTAGGTCCATGTACACCTTAGGGTTCACAGCTTCCCCTTACGTGACAGGTTCACATGCCATCCTTTGTAATGACCTGAGAGTTGAGTTACATACCTATTCCATTTCAATCAACTGGCTTCAGAATGTTTGAGTACCTTAGCACTTGGAGGGATGGTCATAGACTTATATCTTGCCCGAAGTGCAGACAAAACAGTGGCTGGGCAGGATGTGGTTTCTACCATCTTAAGGCCTAGTTGGCTGTTATGCAAGCAGACCCAATACCTTGCAGTATATGAGACAGTTGTCACCATGTAGTCAGTGCATTGTAGATATGTATGCTGCCAATACCATTCAGATGATGTATCTTGGGGCTTTTGACCTGTTATAAAGTTTTATAGCCCACATTTTAAGCTGTCTTTCCTGTCTACAACATTTCATCTTGGCATAGCTACTCAAGATGGTTCGGGGTGCATAGCCACATCACAAAGTGTACCATGACCTGCATTTTTGTCCCTCACATGGCTACTAGCCCGGTGATAGGAGCTAAATTGACTTGCCCTCCTCTGATTTACAGTGATGTTTCTCTAAGTATTACACACAGTATCCATGGGTCGTCCTCTGAGGTGAGTACACTTCCGTTGCATGTTAACCTATAAGGATATTTGAGCACATGCAGAGTGGGATGGTGCTTTGAATTGGGTAGACCCAGCCTCCTGACTTAGCAATCATGTGACTCCCTGTTCCTCATGCACGTGTTATGTGTTATGTGTTATCCCACCAGGTGGGTGCACTTCATGAGTAAATCCCCAAGAAAATGGTATTTTGGTAGGTGTTCACTAGACTGGTACTTGAAGTGGTGGTTAGGGATCCTCCTGTGTATGGTAGCCATTTGATTCCATGTTTCACACACCATACAGGCATGCTCCTTTCAAGGTGAGTACAGTTCAATGGTAGAGGTGGAAGGCTCATTAAGGCAGAGAACACTGTGTTGGCTGAGTGGGGTAACACACTAGTGCATCCTGGACTTTGCATTCCTGTCAGTGCCTGTCCTACACCCACACAATATAGTGTTGTGATCCTTACTAGGTGAATACAGTTCAATGGCTGAGTAGAGGTAGTAGGCTCATTATAGCTAAGTGGGGTAACACTGCTAGTGACTCCTGGCTTTAGCTAGCAGTTCTGTCAGTGCCTGTGTTACACACGCACACTGTACAGTATAGCGCCTTTCTAGGAGAGTACACTAGTTTGGGGCTTTGCAATGCACGGTAATTTTGTGTGTGATACACAGTTTTGGTTCTGTGAATTGTGGGACAGTGCCTGCTGGGAATTATAGTGATGTCAGCCCCTGTCCTACACCCATTATACACAGATGAGGTTCCCCCAGGTGAGTTTAGTTTACATGTGAAATGGCAGAGAGTGTTCTCTGGACAAGACGAGACTGGGCTGGTAATTGGGGTGCCAGTGAAGGTGTCCAAAGGTGAGCAGTCAGCATGCCAATACATTTAGGTGCAATATTTTTGTGTTTTGACTTACCCGACTCCACTCCCCTAGGTATTCCTGTCAAGCCCGCAGGATTCAGGACGGTCAAGACTTACTCCTCCCATGATGTGAGTTGTAAGATAGGAGGTGGGAAACCACCACCAGTCTTCTGGAGCTGCCTCTGATGTCTGGCTGCCATGGAATGGACATTGCCCCTGAGGTCATTCCACCTCGGCCCTTGTCAGCATGGTGGGGCCTACAGCATTCATTCTGTCGACAATACTTTCCCACTTTTCCATTTTTCATGCGATAGTAGTTTGGTGGACTTGGGCTCCAAATAAATGTGTCTCTACTCTAATTATTTCATCCATCATGACTCAACTCATGTTTAGTGAAACAGGGTTTCTTCTTTCGTGACATGGTAGTGTTACATAGGAGGGTGCTGGGAAAATGAACAGGTGATGGGGAGTAAATGAAGTAGAGAGGTGCAGATGGATGTGGTAGGGGTGTATTGAGAGTGTGGGGTGTGTTATTGGTGTAATTTGGAGGGTGCCTATTCTAATGGATTTGAAGTTTCAGGAATTTTGTGTTGTCTTGCAGGGTCTTGCTGTGAAAGTGCAAAGAACTGCAGTGTGTGAAGGGGTGTGTGCTATAGTGTGCTTTGTAGGCGTGTCCCATGTGAGAATGTATGTCAGCTGTGTTGTTTTCAAATCCATCCAATGTGGTGTTGTGTATTACTGTGGTGACAGCGAACCTCCACAGTTCGGTTTGCTATTGGAAGACCGCCATGGCTGAACCGCCATTGTGACTTTTGACTTGTAATGGGTTCGGTGGTTTGTTGACGGGCTGGTGGTGCTGGTGGTCACACAGCCTATTTCCCAGTCTTAGCTGTGTGACCTGTAATATGGCTGTCTGTATGACTGCCAACATGGCAGTCTTTTGGCGGCTGCCCCTATGGCGGTCTGATGGTCCGACTGCCAAACTCGTAATGAGGGCCTAAGTATGTGATAGTGTGAGAAAGGGTGAGTAAGTAAGAGTGTGATTGTATGTTTTATGTTTGTGAGTGTGCCGCTGGCCATTGAATACCCAATGTAATTCAGGGCCTATGACCGCACTTAAAGTAACATGCTGCTTCAGGCATAATTACATACAAACCATTGGCAGCTTTAATTTTGACCAGGTGGAACAGGTTAAACGTTCCCCATTTGAGCAGATCATGTTCTTTTGGTCTCTTGTCACCCTCTGTCATCTTCTTTCCACCAACCCCCGTGTTTTCCTGTCCATGCAGTCTTCTAACATAGTTCATTGAGTGACACCAATGCCCCTGTATCTCTACCAGGGAGTCCACACCTTCTTCCATTTTTGGGGCATTCCCCTTCCTGAATAGGCTTGCTTCTCCGCCACCAAGCACTAGTCCACATCTTCTACCTAGGCAGTAACCCCCTATGCTTTGAGCGCCCCAATTCCTAGCGATATTCCATTTTTCCACTGTAAGCCCCAACATCTGTATTAGCTTGGTGTATTTTGGCCGGCGGTGATCATCCCATATATTGAGTATCCATGTTTTGTCTGAGTTGCTTAATCAAGCCCCTTTCCCTGTGTATATGCTGTCATCCAATCCCTCCCAATACTTCTGCAGCATTGGGCATGACCAGATAGTGTGCATGAAATCTCCTATAGCACAGCTTCCTCGGATGCATTAATTGGAGCTAATTTTCCCCATCTTCCATAGTGCCTCTCTAGTATAATATGAATGATGCAATATCCAAAGCTGTACTAAGCAGAACCCAGACTGTGCCATTATCTCTCGCGGGCCTACAGTGTCTCTTCCCATTCTCTATCCCCCAAAGGGACCACCATCCTTTCCCATCCTGCCCTGAGTTTGCCTATCACATCTGGCTAGTTATAAAAGGAGAACCCCTTTTAGTGCAACAGTTCTGCCTCAGACATACTTGAGATAATTCTTGGCATAAGGAAGGGCACCCACGGTAAAACGCAGGCCATGACATAGTATGCAATTCTTGGCATAGGGACCCTTTTGGAAAACCACTTGAGCTTCCATGGTGGAGGAAATTCTTGGCATGGGGGCACATGTGACAAAATGCTGGTACTAGGACATTTGAGGTAAGTCTTGGCATAAGGGATGGCACCAAATTAAAATTTTGACTCTGAAATATTGGAAGTAATTCCTGATATAAGGGGACACATATGGAAAAATGGTGGTGCTGGAGGTACTTCTTTGCCTCAGAGAGGGCACCTATTGCATATTGAGGCTGAGGAGGTGCACTGGCTCTGAAATACTAGAGGTAATTTTCGACATATGACCCATATTTGGAATATGGGCAGTATCAATAGCAAAATTCAGATACTGGCATATTGTATGTAATTCTTGACCTAAGGAGGTAAACATAACAAAAATGCTGCCATTGCACAATAAAGTCAATTCTTAATATATGGGGAACTCTTAAGGACATTTCTGAAAAACATGGAGTGAACCCTTGTTAAGTATTACGCCCCACCGCTTTCACCAACCACCACTCCACATTGGAAAAGCAAAATGCATGGTGTAACCATAAGCAGCATTTAGAAATGCTAGAATTGTCTGAACTGGTTTATGGCTTCCTATAGATGCCATCTACAGCATCATTATTAGGCGTTTGATGTATATTAATATATTAGAACATGATAGGCATATGCATATGTTGTTGTTTCCCAAAATGTTGTACACCTAGGAAACTACCTCCAAATGAATGCTGAGTGTGACAAAAATTGTAAGAACAGGATCCTTAAGTAAACAAATTAAAATGAATGATTAGTTAAAAAAAATAAAGTAAAAATAGTTATGATGCACAGAAATCTGTTGTGACGCTATTTATGTGCCATATTTATAAGACAGGGCACCATTGCGAAAGGCCCCAACGTGCGTCAGAAATTCTGATGCATCTGTGGGAAGTTTGCCATAACGAATCAGCCCCAAAAGTGGTGCATTGCTAAAGTTGGCCTCAGAACTGAAGTAACTTCAGCGATGTGTCAAAATTTACTGGTGCTGCGTCAGTTTTGACTAATGCAAGTAGCCAAATGTGTGAGGACCAATGTGAAAATCTGTAAAATAGTGGTATAGCACCTTGTACAAACTCACATTTGGTCCTGGATGTAGTGTAAGCAGTATGAACATGTGTCACATTACAGGGGGCATGGTCTACGTGTATGTATGTGGAGACCTGAGTATGTGTGAAATAGTGAGTGACAGTGTTATGTGCGTGAATAAAAGTATATGGTGCAATGTTATGTGTAAAAACATGTATTACTTACCTTATGTGTGTACTTACCTGTTGTCCTTTGGAGTATGCAGACCTGGACATGGGGACCCCTTCCTCCATGGGGACGTGATCATTCTGGCCCTTGCCTTGCAAACAAAACATAATGTCACATAGCCTTTGTGAGAGAACAGGGCTGATTGCAGAGGCCCCCTAACTATTTGCCCCCATTTTCCACTTTTTGCTGGTGTTTTCCTGACTCTGATGGTGCCCTGGGTACTGCTAACCAGTACCAGGGCCTGTGCTCTGTGTAAAATCAGTATGCAAATTAGGCTAATTATAATTGGCCAAGTCAACCTACCTATAAGTCCCTAGTATATGGTAGGGCATGGAGGTTTAGGGACCCCAGCATAGGTAGTGCCCTCATAGGTGCACTGCTGAGGTGCCCAATGTCATTTTAAAGGCAGTTATATGCAACTTCGACTTTGGAATTAAAAGTTGTTCCAAAGTCTTAAACTACCTTATTTTTACATTTGTCACCCCTAAGGTGTGACCTATGGGCCCTTATGGATGGGTGCCATGTAACTATAGGCAGGGACCTTATAAAAATAGTTTTATAAGCCCTGGTGAGGTAAAACAGCCAAATTTGTTTTCCCTCATTGTAGTAAATGGCCTCCACAGACTAGAATGTGGAGACTTTATTTTAATTTTTAAAGTTCCCTTAAGTAACAGATACCAGACGTTTTGTATCAAATTAATTGTTATAATAAATCCCACAACTTCCAGTTGTTGGATTTACTATAACTTGTTCAGGTAAAGAGTTTTAAACTTTACCTGAAAAGTTGCCAACTTCAGCCCTGCAGTGTTTTTGCTGCTGTGCTCTGATTGGCCAGGCTGCCTTGATGAGGTGTGAAGTGGCCTGGCTTCACACAAAGAGATGTGCCTGTGGGAGGAGATCTCCCCTCAGCAGATGGTGAGGCAGGAAGGGGGAGGGCTGCCAAACTGGTCTTCAAAGGCAGAGAAGGACATTTGGAGCAACCCAGCAACACCCCCACTTCCTGCAATCCCAGACAATTAGGTGCCCCCTTGATTAGATTAGGAGAGGGCAGGAGAGGGGTGTGTTTAGGATTTTTAGCCACACCAGTGGGTGGGCTCAGCCAGATGTAACCTCCAAAAATAATTTTCAGCCATGATGGATTTTTGAGGAATGTTGCTCCCTGGGATTGATTTTTGCCACACTTCCCAGGAAGTGGTCATCACAGGGGAAAGCCCCTGCCCCTGATTGGAGAACCAGGACCCCCCTGTTTTTCACCCAGGAGCAGGGATAAAACTGGCAGACCTGCACCCACACCTCAGTTCCCACAAGATTCCAACAAGGAAGAAGTACAGGAGAAGAAGGACTGCCCTGCTGGACCCCTGACCTGCACCTGGACACTGCACTCTGGAGGACTGCACCAGCTGCACACTTGGGCTTCAGCACTAAAAGGACTTTACCTGTCTTCTACTGCTTCAAGAAGAGACTCCCTGTTTGCTACAGGAACAAAGGAGCTGCCCAGAGTCCCCTGCATCAAGTCCTGCAAGCATGCAGAGCCCAGCTGACCAGCGTCCAGTGGCCATTTGAGGATTCTGACCAGGTGCATTCTGGGAATTGTCGTCCCAACTCCCAAGGAGCAACTCAGAGCTTCTGGAACCTTGGATCAAGTTGTGGACACTTCAAGGACACAAAAAGGACCTCTAGAGGAAGATCCAGAAGTTTGGAGACGTTTGGAGCAACTCCATAAATTGAAGGGGTGCATTGTGGGAGTGGTACTCCCAGACCCCAAGAGGCATACCAGAGCCTCTGAACCCTTGGCTGGTGCTGTGGACCACTTTTCTGAATTAAACACTTCTGAAAGTAAGTGTGTCAGTGTTACCTCGTGGGTGGCCTGAACTCTGGACTTTGTTCCTTTACAGTGCAAAATCTTTTAACCATTTGAGGGCTAGTTGCTTCTGTGTGCTAAAAAACATGAATTCTTTAAAAATTCATATCTCCGGATCCCCTTACCCAATTTTATTTGTTTTGGTGTCATTTTAAAGATAAAAATATAGGCCCTCGTTACAACCTTGGCGGGCGGCGGCCGCCCGCAAGGTTGGACCACAGAGCGGCCGCCAATGCAGCCACACTCCTGCCGGCCCCATTTTGACATCCCTGCTGGGCCGGCGGGCAGAAAACAGAGTTTCCATCCGCCGGCCCAGCGGGGATGTCAGCCGCAACATGTGAGCCGGCTCCTAATGGAGCCGGCTGTGTTGCGGCCGTGCGACGGGTGCAGCTGCACCCGATGCGCGTTTCACTGTCTGCTGTGCAGACAGTGAAAAGCAGTGTGGGGCTGTGCCTGGGGGCCCCTGCACTGCCCATGCCAAGTGCATGGGCAGTGCAGGGGACCCCAGGGGCCCCTAGGGGCCCGTGTCTCCCCTTCCCGCCAGCCTTTCCATGGCGGTCTCTACCGCCATGGACAGGCTGGCGGGAAGGGGACTCATAATCCCCTGAGCAGCGCTGCAAGCAGCGCTGCCCTGGAGGATTAAAACCGCCGGGACAACCATGGCGGTAAACCGCCAGATCCGGCGGTGTGACTCGTAATCCGCAAGATTGTACCACCAGCCTGTTGGTGGTACAATCGCCAAAACAGCCCTGGCGGTCTTTGACCACCAGGGTTGTAATGAGGCCCATAATCTATTTTTGTAAATTGATTTTGGATTTTTAAACTGTTTCCTGTGTTATATTTAATTACTGTTTTGTGATATTTGAATGCTTTATGCTTTGTCTTCTAAATTAAGCCTTGTCGCTCGTTGCCAAGCTACCAAGGATTGAGCTGGGTTTAATTTACTGAGACCTAACTGGACCTAAGTGGAGGTTGGTGGCCTAATGCTAAGTGTAGGTACTTACCTGCCCTTACCAATAACCCATTTTCCAACAGCCTTGCTGCAGAGGATGATGAAACAGATCCTACAACATGATTGGTACATGTGTAGACCAACGACAACTAGTGGGGATGTGAATAACAGACACCTTCCAGGGTGTGAAGTGACTTCAAATGGTCAGATTCCATTTTAAAAGCCACTGCGTCAGTGCCTACACCAGGGCTTAGGAGGTGTAGGGATTCCAACGCATTGCAGGCTTTGAAAGATGCATCTGACAAATGCAAGACGCATCTGACAAATGCATCAAATGAGGAAAATCTTGTAAATCTCACTGTGTCAGTTGCAAGTGAGTTTTTCCTATAAAACGCCCACTCTGCATACATTAATTTCTCTGTGATGCAGCAGGATCCGGCACAGGTTTTTTTGGGCGCGGTCCCTGAAAAATTGACGCATTTGGCCAAATATATCGCTTTGTAAATATGAAGCTAACAGAGAACCACAGAATGATGCAACAGCGGTGGAAGCTCTTTGTAAATATCCCCCACAGTGTCTGGGCTGACAGAGGCTCACTTGAAAATTTGGCATGGCATCTGTTGTTGACTTGTTACCAGAATGTTGACAACGTAGAATGACTGCATCCCAGGCACTTAAGAGTGATAGTAGGTCATGATACAACCAGTTTTCACCTTCTGAATCCCAAACTAGCAGTGTATCCTGTTTGTGACGAGGCTCTCCTGAGGATATGGGGCAAGAGGTAGATAAGTACGGGATTGCGACTCGCAATTTGCGAGTCGCAATCCCATATGCAGGATGGTGTCCCTGACACCATCTGCGAATCGCAAGGGGGTTGCAAAGGCCCACCTCATTAATATTAATGAGGTGGGTCTCAATTTGCGACCCCCTTGCGATTCCCTGCACTCACAGGAATGGTGGCCTGCTGGAGACAGCAGACCACCATGTCTGTGACTGCTTTTTTAATAAAGCAGTTGGTTTTTTTTTGTATTGCAGCCCGTTTTCCTTAAAGGAAAACGAGTTGCAATACACTCGGGAAAATGAAACCATTTGGTTCCATTTTTTCAGAGCCATTCACTAAGGGGAAGGGGTCCCTTGGGGACCCCTTCCCTTTTGCAAAGTTAGCACCCACTTCACACGGGTGCTAACTGCGAATTGCTTTGCGACCGCGTTCGCGGTCACAAAGCAATTCTGCATTGTGGTGTGAATCGCAAATAGGAAGGGGAACACCCCTTCCTATTTGCGAGTTGCATTCCCATTTTGCGAGTCGGTACCGACTCGCAAAATGGGAATGTGCATCATGATGCGCGTTTTGCATGGCGCAAACTGCGAATTTTGCAGTTTGCGCCATGCAAAACGTTACCTACATTTGGCCCATGCTCTCTTTTGCTGATAGAAATAGGGTAGTGCCATGACATACATGTGGTGATTTATTCAAAGATATGCTGGTCCGTTAGATCAAAAAATTCACATTTTTTTGTGGAAATATAGCAAATTAGAACTGTTCCTACAATGGGAGACAAGTACTAGTAGACAATGTGGTGGGGACGAAGACGCTGGAGGTGTTCCTGTCCTGCACATCTACATATATGGAGTGATACATTGTATAGATGCTTTTTATCATCCCACTACAGCAACTGAAATTTTATGTTTCTGAGTTTGACCATATAAGAGATGTCATCCATTTAAACCGTTCTGTAAGAAAATGAATTATTAATTGGAGTGGCTGGACATCCTCCACAAATAATAAAGTCACTAACCTTTTAGGTTGAGACAAAGTTTTCAGTAATTTAAACCTGAGCTCAATCCCTGGAAGTTGTGACACAGAGCAAATAGGTTTAACATAAAGAAAAAGTGTAAAGCATTTTGAAGTATCAAAACAGTTAAAAAGTTAAACTCACAAAATAAAGACAATTTAGAGAAAATTTAGATCTTGGTGGTAACAGTGCTGCTGCCAGTTTTCCATCAGAGAACCAGTCCACTGCCTTGGTGGTCCACCCGCCCACCTGATGTTGGTGGGACCATAGACGAAAGACCACCCAGTCCCCCTGACTCTGCCAGGAATCTCCAGTCACGTCAACAGCAGCTGCGGAAATAGGGGCTGTCGGTGAGACTCTAGCCACTCTTCCTGCAGAGGAGGCCTAAACATACCTTTTTCCACATTCTGTTTCTGTCTTGGGCTGGACATGACTGGACATCACCTGCTGTCCCTGCTGCCACCGGACCACAGAGTAATCATGACCCCACTGTCGCCATACTCAAAGGTAGGGATTTTGCATTATTTATGTACACTGTGTGGTCAATAAACATGGGCTCTGGATCACTGCAGTCATATACGTCGCAGTATTTTTGTTTTTCACTACCTGTGACATGTATGTCAGACAAACATCTGTTTCAGACATTGGTGAGGACCCACTGGTACAAGACACATATTGAGCACATACACAGTTGTTATTTTGGTGTCAGTATTAATTGCCAAATAACGATAACGCCATCCTTGGCAACTATGTCCCTGTGTGCACACTGCAAGGGGACCAGTACCTGTGATGTTGTGCTTCTAGTTCTGTATGTGAATCAGTACGTGTATGTGTGTGTGAATGGATTGGTTGCCTGGGGTAGAGGAAGCTGAAGTGGATGTTATGGTTGTGTCAGTATGTGTGCCATGTGCATTTTGGGTCTGATGTTTGTTGTATATCTTGGGTTGTGTGTTGTTTTGCTGTGTGCAACATTCAGGTGTGTGTTGCTCTGTTGTGGTTGTTGTTATGATGTGTGTAATTGTTCTTTTGTTTGAGTGTGTTTATGAGTGTCTCATTGTGTTGATTGTTGTGGTTGTATTGTATGTGGGTGTGGTGTCAATAGTGTGTGTGTGTTGTGTCAAGACTGTATGCCACGGTGTGTTTTCTGCATGTACGTGTTGTGCTGTGGTAGAGTGGCAAGGGATAATAGTGTATATAATGTGTTGTGTAGTGTGTTGTGCAGGTAGACAAATATGGCTAAGGTACAGTGTGGGTGTGTCACTTACCTCTATTCCATGGTCACTGCCATTGTACAGTGTACATTGTCTCCCGCAACCATCTCCTTCCGTCAGCCATGAGTACACCGCCAGCAGAACTGTAACATCTAAATACGACGATCAGAACACCTTCAACATGACAGAGTACTCATGTTTGTTAGCTATTTGTTAGCCCTTATATGCACATTGGGTATTGAACCTTTGTTGAGTTCTGCCAAAGATGACAAAGGAAGAAGTCTGGCAGTACCTTGAAGGATAACATTTTTCATGCCTTTTTCTGGTATGAGATAGTGCTAGCCAGGCTGTGACTTGACACTCTAGTGTGCTACTCACAACACAACAAGGACATTCCAGAAACCTGTTTTAACACCTACCACAATGTAAACATAATCAAATTAAATAAAGGTGCTTTGGAGACGGCAAGCAGAACTTATAGTTTAGATCTTATTACCATTAATAGTCTTATTCAGGCTCTTTTCAGCATTTCTCACCTTGTATGATGCCCATTAACTATCAGTCTATTGGTAGATGTCTGGGTCCATTCCCAGAATGTGAGCTTGTATTCTGTGAATTATTTTAGGTACACACACCCTAGAAGAGCTGGTTAATAACTGGCAAACTCTAAGGACCTTACATGTGTGATCCTAGATGACTTGTCTTAGAATCTCCCTTTCAACTTGTATACTTTCAACAGTGCTGGACTGGCCTTTTCTAGCAGGTTTACAGCTGTTTTGCCACAACAGTGTTGGACTGCCCTTTTCTGGTAGTTTTGCGGTTTGCCACTGCCATATGGGACAGTTTCAAAGGGCAAGTGTGTGGCCCATTTTCTGGTTCTCTGGAATGTCACAGGACCAAAATAACAAGTCCACACATCAGCCCTTTCAAGCTGGGCCATCTGACTGTGCCAGACAGCTTAAAAAACAGTGCAACACTGACCTATAACCCCCAACATTTAACACCAAATAATTGTGTTATGTTTTCCTCATATGTGAAGTGCTGACCTCAGACCTCCTGTGTGGGCAACCAACATGTTGATAATTACTTTTGAATTGGTGGCTAGCTTGTTTTTTTGTTGATCCAGTAGGAAATATGAGTTACCAGACAACGGGTAATAGTAGTGGATGCTTCCTTTGGATTATATCTTGGCAACACCTCTTGTTTAAAGATTGATTTTTTTCATTGCAATCTTGCAAACCTTGACATTGCATCAATCTGTCTTTACTTGCAAAATCAAAGTTCCTTCAGTTTCACCTTTGTTGATTTTTCCCAGGCCCAGGGGGTGGGAGCCTCTTCAAGAACAATGGAGAAGTCTGCCTGATGAAGCGTTGTGAAAGCCACTTTGATGCCTGCTAAATTGCCCGATTTTGAGGAGTGAGTATACATCCTTCCATTCCAGCAAATGCAATGTATTTTGCAGCTGGTACAAAGATGAGGCATGTGTCTTCTTTTATTTGTCCAGTTGCCCCATTATTAGCTTCCAGGTCAGCAGCTTGTTTCCAATAGAAACATTTTCCAGTCCCTTTGGTTGACAGTCAGGTTACCCCCTGTCCAAACAAGGACCCTCACTCTAGTCAGGGTATAGGAGAATCACCCTCAGCTAACCCCCCCCTTTTGGTAGCTTAGCCTGAGCAGCAGGCTTAACTTCAGAGTTCTAGGTGTAAAGTATTTGTACCAACACACACAGTAACCTAAGGAAAACACTACAAAATGACACACAGGTTTAGAAAAATAAGTAACATCTATCTAAACAAAACAAGACCAAAACGACTAAAATCCAGAATACACAAGTCAAGTTATTATTTTAAAAACAAAAGTAAACAGTAAAAACACTGTTAGCATTGAAAAGTACATGGGTAGCATCAAAATAACATGCATGGGTGAGTGTGCGTCGAAAAAGATTAGCAATGCGTCGATTTCTCACCTGCAAATGAGACCGAGCGTCGTTTGTCCTTCTCCGGTTGTATCAGCATGCGTAATTTTTCCTCTCCGCAGGAGACCAATGTGTCGATCTGGGCAGCACTCAGGTCCGGGCAGGCGTTGCATTGTTTTTCTGCGCCCAGCAAGGTTTGCGTCAAAAATCCTGCCGTACGGTATCAGCAAAACTGCGCAAGGTGGGTTGTGACATTATCAGCCTCCGTCAGCGGGTGTTGCGTGTCATTCTCCAGCTGCGTGCGTCGATCTTCCAGCCGCACTGCAGGTGGTGGATCGATTGCTGCCACAGAGCTGGCTGCGCGTCATTTCTACAGCCACGTCTCAGAGGTTGCATCGGAAATTTCCCTGCATGGCGGTCTGTGAGTGGATGTTCAATCTTGGTCTGCCAGCTTCACCTGTCAAGGCCCCAGGAACTGGATAGGGCACCACTTGGCAGGGCAGGAGTCTCAGCAGAGAGTCCAGGTGCTGGCAGGAGAAGTCTTTGATGGCCCTGAGACTTCAACAACAGGAGGCAAGCTCAGGACAAGCCCTTGGAGGTTTCTTTCCAAGCAGGAATGCACAACAAAGTCCAGTCTTTGTCCCCTTTCACCAGGCAGAAGGAGCAACTGCAGGATAGCTCCACGAAGCACAGTCACAGGCAGGGCAGCACTTCTCCTCAGCTCTTCAGCTCTTCTCCAGGCAGAGGTTCTTCTTTATGTCCAGAAGTGGTCTAAAGTGTGTGGTTTTGGGTGCCCTTCTTATACCCAGTTTGGCCTTTGAAGTAGGCTTACTTCAAAGGAAAGTCTCTCTTGTTTGTGGAATCCTGCCTTGCCCAGGCCAGGCCCCAGACACACATCAGGGGGTTGGAGACTGCATTGTGTGAGGACAGGCACAGCCCTTTCAGGTGTGAGTGACCACTCCTCCCCTCCCTCCAAGCACAGATGGCTCATTAGGATATGCAGGCAACACCCCAGCTCCTTTTGTGTCACTGTCTAGAGAGAGGTGCAAACAGCCCAACTGTCAAACTGACCCAGACAGGGAATCCACAAACAGGCAGAGTCACAGAATGGTTTAAACAAGAAAATGCTCACTTTCTAAAGTGGCATTTTCAAACACAGAATCTTAAAACCAGCTTTACTAAAAGATGTATTTTTAAATTGTGAGCTCAGAGACCCCAAACTCCACATGGCTATCCACTCCCAAAGGGAATCTACGCTTTAATCATATTTAAAGGCAGCCCCCATGTTAACCTATGAGAGGGATAGGCCTTGCAACAGTGAAAAACGAATTTAGCAGTATTTCACTGTTAGAACATATAAAACACATTAGTATATGTCCTACCTTAAACATACACTGCACCCTCCCCATGGGGCAACCTCGGGCCTACTTTAGGGGTGTCTTACATGTAAGAAAAGGGAAGGTTTAGTCCTGGCAAGTGGGTACACTTGCCAAGTCAAACTGGCAGTTTAAAACTGCACACAGAGACACTGCAGTGGCAGGTCTGAGACATGATTACAGAGCTTCTAATGTGGGTGGCACAACAAGTGCTGCAGGCCCACTAGTAGCATTTGATTTACAGGCCCTGGGCACCTCTCGTGCACTGTACTAGGGACTTACCAGTAAATCAAATATGCCAATTATGGAGCTCCAATTACAGACACATTTTATACAGGAGCACTTGCACTTTAGCACTGGATAGCAGTGGTAAAATGCCCAGAGCAACAAAAACAGCAACAACAGAGTCCAGCACACATCAACGACCTGGGAAACAGAGGCAAAAAGTCCGGGGAGACTACGTTAAGGATGCCATGTCTAACAGGGCCCCCATTACTATTATGGTCCTCATTATGACATTGGCGGTAAAGAACACCGACCGCCACGGCGACGGCCACCAAAAGACTGTCACTGCGGCTACCAGCCATCTGCCATAATATGACCACAGCCGGATTTCCGCCAGAAGGATGGCGGAAATCCTGCTCTGGCCATGCCGGCGGATGGCAGTAAGGTGGTGCTGCTGCCAGCAGCAGCGCCACGCCAGTAGTCCGCCGCCAGCCATATTATGAGAATTAATACTGCCTGGCGGTGTTCTGCTGGCAGACGCTGCTGGCAGCAGTGCCCCGTCCCGTCTCCTGCCGGAGGACCCTCCACACAAAGGTAAGTGGGTTCTCCAACAGAGGAGGGGTGCGGGGTGTTGTGTGTGTGTGTATTTTGTGCGTGTGTGTATGTGTGTTGCGTGTTGTATTTGTGTGCATGTTTGGGTATGTGAGTGTGTGTATGTTGAGTTGTGTGAATGAGTGTCTGTGTGTATGTATGTAAGTGTGTGCGGATGTGTGTGTGAATGGATGTATGCATGCATGGATGAATGTGGGAATGGGTGTGTATAAGAGTGTGTGTACATGTGTGTGAAGGGAGGGTCATGTATGAAGAGGGGGTCTGGAGAGGAAGGGAGGTTGTGGGAACCTGTGAAGGGGGAGGGGGCTGGGGAAGACTCCTATCAGTGACAGGGAAGGGATTCCTTGTCACTGATAGTGCCAACCGCCATGGTCTTCGTAGCGGTAAGGAAGCCTGAAAACCATGCCGGTAGGTGGGGTCATAATCCCACGGGCGGTCAAGTGACAGCCGCCGGGCTGGAGATTGATGTCTCCAGCCCGGCGGCCGTTACCGCTGTGGCGGTCGGTGTGGTACATTGCCAGTTTGGCTTCAGCCAACCCGCCAATGCCATAATATGGAGGAAAGTACCGCCAGCCTATTGGCAGTGCTTTCCTCCATATTACCGCCAACCACCGGGGTAGTAATGACCCCCTATGTCTTTTCTTGGTCATCTTATTCTCACTCACTAGAGGTACCGAATGGGATGGAAGAAATCTCTTGATAGTTTCTCACAATGAACTATGATTTGATTAATCCGTAATCAGACAATCATTTTAGGTATGTACAGAGTTAACAGAACTGCCTATTCCAGAGAACGATTCGCCTTCTTCTCCACTTTCTTCTATTGCTGGTAGCCACCTCAAATATGAAGCAAGCTTGAACTCTCTCAGAACTTTAAATCTCTGAATGAGGGGGCTCCAGAGCTCTGCTCAGATCCCATGCTGATCACAAGCAGTACAGTCTAAAGATATGGGAAATTCTAAAACAAAAAAATTATTAGATGCCAGGACAAGTACATTCTTGTGGAGAGTGCGCAGGAATGTGGGTTCAACGGCTGTGGGGATCTTCCATAGACTGTGCCATTCTCATTCTCTTTGAAAGCTAAACTGTTTAATGAAAATAGTCACAGAGAGCTACCCACAAGTAAGGCCAACAGGCATCAGCACCCATCCACAAGTAAACTGCATATAATCTACTGTCAGTGGACTCTGGTAAGACGTTTGAAAGAATGTAATACCCATTTCCTTTCCCTTTTCTATTGCATAGCTGGGTTGCCTCCACATATTTAAGGCCTGCTTTTCTCCCATCTCATTTGAATAAATTATTGTTTTTAATGTGGGTTGTCTTTTTGTTTTCCTTCCTTTTCTGTTGTTGATCTAGTGGACCAAAGTTCAAAGTGTTTTTAACCCCACAGGTGCCGTGCATGGTCTTGCCCTCAGCCACGGTTGCCATCTGCCGAGGACGAGACCAGCTCATCCTGCACCCAGCTCATGGCAGGGATGGAAGGGGAATCACTTCCCATTACACCCCTGCCCCGACCCCCACAGTGACGTTGGATGACGTCAGCATGCCATCGCACGCTGACCTCATCAAAGGTCGCCTCCCATGATGCTGGAAGCATGCTTCCAGCGCGATCCGAGGAGAAACAGATTAGTTTCTCCTCGGTACCGAGACAGTGGAGGTCAGGGAGGCATGAAAAGGAAAGGCAAAGCGATTGTGCTGCAGGAATGCCACTAGACACCAGGGATTGCTTTTTCAGGAAATTGTCATAAGGGGAGTGGCCCCATGGGCAAGAGCCACTCCCCAAGGGGGGGGCATTTTACCTAAGGCCATTTCTGCCCTCTGGGGGCAGATCGGCATATATTAATGAGGCCAATGTCCCTCCAGCGGTTGCAGAAGCCACTAGACACCAGGATTTTTTTTTGTTTGTTTATATTGATAAGGGGAGCGACTCTTTCAGCAAGGGTTGCTCCCCAGGGGGCAATTTGTTTATTAGGCCTTTCCCTCTGTGGGCAGACCGGCCTATTTTTATAAGGACGATCTGCCCCCAAGGGGGTCAGAAACCTCTAGGCACCAAGGATTTTTTTTGCGCCATTTTTACGCAAGTGGAGCGACCCCTTAGGCAAAGGTCGCTCCCCTGGGGGGCAAATTTTTCTTATGCCATTTCTGCACCCCTTGGGAGCAGACCAGCCTATTTTTGTAATGCCCATCATACCCCTAAGGGGGCAGAAAGCCCACCAGAGACCAGGGAAGATTTATTTTTCAAAAAAAGAGGGTGGGGGTATGGCCATACCCTCACCTCAACTAAATGGGGACAAAGTTGTTTTGCCCACCGGTGACCAGATGGGGCAAATACCCCCAATCCATTCCCTGGGGGGGGGGCAGAAAGCCTACTAGATGCCAGGGAATAACAAAATAAAAATAAAATTGTGGGGTGGTGGCTACCAACCAGTATGGGCATGGTAATGCCCCAACCCCAACTGAAGGGGGTAACGGTCTTTTAGCTCTCCCTCCGCACACTAAAAGATCTTATCCCAATGGCAAGCAAGAGGATATTTGATTATTTTGGGTTTTGGTTTTACATTTGGGCCTTGAGAGCTTGTCTAACTCTCAAAATCGTCCCACTTGAAATGGTGAGGGCTGCACTTTTTGGACTTTGGGATACTGCCATGTAGAAAAATCTATGAGACCTAGACACATCTGAAAACTAAACATCTGGGTGAGTCCAGGGTGGTGTGCTTCACATGCACCCTGCACTAATTTCTTACCCATAATGCCCTGCAAACCTCCAATTTTGCGGCAAATCACACATTTTTCCCACATTTTTGTGATGGAACCTCCCAGAATTCGACATGTTTTTTGCTCTTCCCTGTCACAAGCACTTGGCCTACCTACACAAGTAAGGTATAATTTTTACTAGGAGACTGAGGGGAACGTTGGGTGGTAGGAAATGTGTGGCGGTGTGTGGATCCCACAGACAAATGCGGTAAATATGTGGTTATTTAGCTAAATTGGGGAATTGATGAGGATTCTAGGTAAGAAAACACTGGGGGTCAAAATCCACAGCTAGGCACTTTCCAAAAAACACTTTGGATTTCAATGTAAAAATGTGATGTGTCCATGTTGCGTTTCCTGTTGCGGGCATTAGGCCTACCCACACAAGTGAGGTACCATTTTTTTCGGGAGACATGGGGGAACACAGAATAGCAGAACAAGTGTTATTGCCCCTTGTCTTTCTCTAAATTTTTTCCTTCCAAATGTAAGATAGTGTGTAAAAAAGACATCTATTTGAGAAATGCCCTGTAATTCACATGGTAGGATGGGCACCCCGGAATTCAGAGATGTGCAAATAACCACTGCTTCTCAACACCTTATCTTTTGCTTATTTTGGAAATACAAAGGTTTCCTTGATACCTATTTTTCACTCTTTATATTTCACTAAATGAATTGCTGTATACCTGGTATACAATGAAAACCCATTGCAAGGTGCAGCTCCTTTATTGGCTCTGGGTACCTAGGGTTCTTGATGAACCTACAAGCCCTAAATATCCCCACAACCAGAAGAGTCCAGCAGACGTAACGGTATATTACCTTTGAAAATCTGAAATTGCATGAAAAAGTTACACAGTAAAACGTGTAGAACAATGGTTTTTTTAAGCTCAATTTCAATATCTCTTATTTCAGCTGATTGATTCAAGTCTGCCTGTTCCCGAAAGCTGGGAAGATGGTGATTTTAGCACCGCAAACCCTTTGTTGATGCCATTCTGAGGGAAAAAACACAAGCCTTTTTCTGCAGCCCTTTTTTCCCTTTTTTGTTTTTAAACTAATGTTTTGCTGTATTTTGGCTATTTTCTTGATGTACTCCAGGGGAACCCACAAAGTACCTCTAGAATCCCTAGGATGTTGGAAAAAAAGGACATAAATTTGGCGTGGATAGCTTATGTGGACAAAAAGTTATGAAGGTCTAAGCTTGAACTGTCCCAAATAGCCAAAAAAAAGGCCTGGCACCTGAGGGGAAACAGGCCTGGCAGCATAGGGTTTAATAAAGTTCAACAAACAATTTTTGTAGCCTGCTTCTCTGCCTGGATTGGCACAGATCAAACCCGTAAGTCAAGAGTTTGGAGTGATCTGAGCCAGGATACTATTTATCCAGTCATTAGTTGGCCCTGTCTGCAAGCCTCTCTCAGAAGACCGGATCTCGATCTCTCTCTGTTAAAACACACTTAAGCACAAGCGAATTCAAAGGTACTGCGAAACCGTCTTTCAAATAGTGATATGACACTGTGCTTTGAAGACATCCTGGCTGTCTGCAAAACTGAACAGCTACTGCTCATAAGACTCTTTTTTTGTGGTATTATACCAAAAGGTGTTGTCACAGAAAGAAGCATAATCGAGCAGGAATGTTGCAGAAACGGCAGACATAGTGCATCTGAGAACCTACTAGTGCGGATCATTTCTGGAGGTCGATTTCTGGTTGCAAAGACTGGTGTCAATCATTACTCACTTCTTAATTCCCTCTTTGGGTTTCTGCAGTGTTCTGACGTGTTTATGACCTGTTCTTTGGCTTTCTGTTCCACATTCCTGCTGCGAGGAGCCTCCCGGCGGTGTTAATCCTGTACAGGAGTCAGGGGAATTCCCCTGGCGCTTTGAAAAAAAATACAGTGCGCTGGTCGGCATGTTCCTTTCTTCATTTAGTTCACTTTAAGCCCTAACACGGCCTTTTTTTTTTTACAGTAATCACATTCGTGTAAATTATAGGGTAGCTGCAGATGAAAACCAGGTTCTGTAGTCCTTATTAAATAAAATCTGTACGTTTCTGTTGCTGATCTTGTACTTCTAGCACTCTCAAAATATAAAACAGGGTAGTTGCTTTATTAGGAATATAAATCTTTCAACGCTGAGCCTTCACTGTTGCATCACCGATGGCAACAAGATTGCATGTGTTGTTGTTGTGTGCCTATACCAATTAAATATTGAAATAAAATATGCCCAGTAGTTAAATAAAATATACCCCAAGAATGTGAAAGTACGGTTTACAGACTTAAAATTGTGTTTATATTTGTGTCGTTTTATCCTATATAATAGTGTGAGCGAGGTTACCATAAATGCCTCTGAGACAATGGCAAGTGATTCATCAAAACTGAATGGAACCCAAGGGGTTATTGTACAAATAATAATAACTTACTTTAGTGACGTTAATGTCTACACTTGGACCCGCAGAAGGCAGCAGATACAGAAATCCGTATTTATAGTTATAAAAATGCAGACTGTGTTGTGCTGTAATGATACAAAACTCGAAAGGAGTGTAACAATTGGAGGGAAAAAATGAGAAAATGTTGCAATATATTTTCAGTTTGCATGGGCGTGCTAAAATTAACGTTTCTCTGCTTTTGGAAGCTACGTGGAAGGCACACATATTCATTCTCTAAAAGACCTCATCAGAATCCACACCATTGTCTTTGTTTTGGGAAAAGAGTTCAGTGGCTTACACGCTTGCTGCTGACATCTGCAGTGATCATTCGATTGAATCAAAGCAACTACGCCCTTTGGATTTCCGGGTTTAGTACAAGAAGTATAATTAAAATATGTAATGTAGACAGCTATGTGTGAGGTGTAAGTGCCCTATAAATTTGGTTTATTAGTAATAACCCAACTGTGCTGGCCATCAGCGTTACAATGTATAGATTTCTGAGCTATGTGCAGTGCACATAAAGCGTGGTAAGAAACAGGACCAGGATTTCTGAGGACCACGTAGCATAACTATTTAACAACTGGATTAGAATTTGTGTGAGGGAAATAATCACCTGCTTAAGCTTCCAAAATCTTTCCCAATTCTACACACAGAAGAAATTTGATCCAGAACTGCACAGAATGTTTAGTATTTTGTCATCTGAAAAGGGTGAACCCATGGAGACATTGCTGAAACATTTCATTGAAACCTAATTTGACAAAAAGGATTATTAATAGACACAGTACCTCAGCAACATACACTACACTTTCTTTCAATTCATCTTTCTAATTACATTCTACTAATGACTTACATATTGCACCTACAATAATTAGACCCAACACGCTCAATAAAGCAGTAAGGTTCTCATTAGGAGACTGAAAAGGCATGTTTGAGCCTCTCTTTCTACAGTGGAAGTTAATCATAAAATATTATTAAAACAAAGACGGTTAAGGGTAACAAGTGCCTACTCAAAAAAAACATCACCTTCTTTAATCTCATCAACTGCCTTCAGACCATCCAAAACAGAGCGGAAAGACTCATCCTCAATCTCACCAAAAGAACCAGCATCACTCTCCACCTCAGGGTCCTCCACTGGCTCCCTGTGCAGCACAGGTGCCTCTTCAAGTTCCTCACTCATGCCTGCAAAGCCCTTCACAACGCTGGACCCACCTATCTCAACAACCATCTCACTTTCCAACTACCGACTAGAGAACTCCAATCAGCCACCCTTGAGGCCCACGTCTCCCGCATCCACTGCAAACAGCTCAGAGGGCACTCCTTCGCCATCTTCGTAGCCAAGTCCTGGAACGACCTCCCCTCCACCTTTGCACATCCCCCTCGCAGGAGGACTTCAGAAAGCAGCTCAAGACCTGGCTCTTCGACTGACATCTCTCGCCGGTCTAGACTCGCAGCACCACCATAGTGGCTAGAGACCCTCCAGGGTGACAAGTCGCACTTTACAAGAACCTTCTGATTGAGTGAAAGATTTAAGAAAAAATATGAGTACAACCTTAGAGAGCTAGAGAACTGTGTGTACAATAGCCCATTGTCCATTCCGTACATCCTGAGCATTTATTAAGCTGCATCATTGAACTAAAACTTAGACAGCCTATAGCATCTGTTGGACCAAAGATATTTACAGCAGTTTTTCTCTCTGAATAACTTACATGCAAACTAGTTTGGGCTGATGCTTTGATTATCAAAAGCTATTACAACTGAACACAACCTGTATTCAGAAGCCGAGCCACAAAGGGACTTCCGACTCATACAGTTACGAGTCTCCACACTTGGTGCAGCATCTCTGCAATTAACACTGCAGTGCGGAGATTCCTCCATGAGGGCGTAAATTCCACCATGTGTGCCGAGATTCACCCACAAATGTGGAGACTCAGCACTCATAACTTTTCACACTAGTAGGCCCCTTTGTTAATTGGGCCCTAAGTTTATTCATAAATGTATAATGTCTTCAAGTACTTATTCGCACACCACGTTGTGATGAGAAAATACTCCTTGACTTTAACTGAACCTGATCAGTGAGACTGCTATGACTCTGACTGCGAGTGTATTTAACATGTAGTCTTTGCTATGGTCAGCCACGCTGCCTTTCTCTAGTTCTGATGTGGTTATGCCTTGTAGATGTACAAACCCTATGTAAAGGCATTTATAACATTCACACATCCCTTTCTGGTAGACTCCCCGGATATTCATTCACATTTCTTCAAGCACACATGGAGATTAAACTCTCTTACCTCAATGCTGCAGACGATTGCGAAATACTGACAGTTTACTGGAAAAGCTATTCATTGCAGAGTCCATCTCTGATCAAGCAGCTGTTTTAGTCAGGAGAGAGGAGATGGTTCACTGAAAACTATTTTTGTCTTCTTCATGAACCTAGGACATCTCTCACAATACGCTCAAGAGAGGCCCCAGGTAACTGTAAATTTGGGTTATCCTGGGGGATTGTACTCCTGAATATCGACCAAGAGAATATCATCATATAAGAATATCGAGGACAGAATATTGAAGGACAAAATATTAAAAGGTAAGTGCTAATAAGGAAGTATAGATTTACTATTCCTTACTCCACATCAACATACCTTGAAGATATATGTACCACATAGGGACATATAGCTGAGTTAGGTTTGGAACATCTAGACTTAATTGCCAGTCAATATTTGTTTTTTGATATTTTAACCTTGATATTCTGTTCCATCGATATTCAGGGTTGATATTTAGGGTGCAGATCATCCTGTGAGATTCCTGTACAAAGGTTCCTATCACAGTTGCCAGCATGCAACTGCGACTCTTGGCCATTTCAGATCAACTTCTCACACCTGGTATTATTCTTCAATGTTTTAAAGTATCTGACTAACATTTTCCTTATCAGCAGTACCAGCTTCAGTCTGCTAACTTTGAGATCACATGCTTGAGCTCATGCTGGCAATACAGCATTCTATGCAATAGAACACCTACATGCCTATCAAACACTTATGAATTTAGCCACAAATAAGATCCTCGTTGTTAATAAACAGCTGGGCGCTGCTGTGAATGCTGCCAAGATTAACTGACACATGAGGTTTTAATTTTGAGTGCCAAGAATGGGACTATGATATGTATTGTTCTTGTTAAAATCCGGTGCCCTGGGGATTTCCAATAGTGATTCCCTATTAGAGGGTATACCTACAAAATTGAGCAGGATAGGCATATTTTTCTAATTTTCTACATCAAATCGTTATGCCCTTATATTTTCATCTGTTCTCCACCCCATTGCCTAGTATATTTTGGCAGGTGAGTCCTTTCAAAATATACATGGGAGAAAATTGTGGGTTTGCGTACTTTATTGCACCCAAATGTTACTGGTGCTTTAAACTTAGCACAACTTATAATTCTGTGCCAACAGGGGATGGTGAATATAACATTGGCAATCAGCACTTAAATCAGGTGAGATGACTACGTTTGCTGAAACAGTAATTCCTAGAGTAGATTTGTTGTCTTAGGTGCTACACACAACTATCTTAACTCATATTGTATATTATACTGAAATGTGTCCGCTGTTGGGCCAACAGGAATATTTTAATAGTAGGCTTCCAAAACTGAGCCCTAAACAAGACCTCCTATGGTTAGGTGGGGTGACATGGTTTTTTGATGAAGATATTACAATTACAATTTGATGCCAGATGATAATTGCATCGTGACCGTGAGAAGGACGATCTTAATAACGAAACTGCTGCATCCTGTGCGTGATTAAAAACTGCAGAGCTTGTATTCTAATCCTACAATGATGTCAATATGTTTCAGCAGAATGATGGCCACCAGAGGTCCCCCATCAGGGCCAAAATCACTTTGTCACACACCCTTCAAAGTTCCCAACGGACATTTCCGTCACAGTGAAGGGTAATGCTCAGAGACTTGTCTTGGGCTCTTGCGCTCATCTGTGGAAAAAAAGCATGTTGTACAGCTAAACATTGACACTGTACATCAATTCACTGGCTTGATAGCACCAATGTTTGTGTTCTCTGGAGTGTTAGGAATGTGCTTTTGTTTAAAAGCCAAAAGTGCTGATTATGGATTCAAATTGCACTTCTTTGACGAAAAGAAATGCCTTTTGCACGAACAGTTCGGACTAACAATTTGGATTACCTCCTGTGGGCTAATATCATCTAAACACTGTTCACCCATCATGCAATCACCTTCTGGTTAGTTACATTTAGGGAACACACCAAAATGCACAGGACGACCTCAGTGTTCAATACAATTGTATTTTGTAAGTTTGCGCTGCTCTTGCGTCAAGAAGCGGCGCAAATGCGGTGCTAAAAAAGTATAAATATGTGCCTGAGTGAGGTAGTACTCGATCACGTTTAGTCTCATTTTTGCCATTTTGAGGCAAATTAGGATTACAGGCTGTTCATAATGGCAGCCACATTCATGAGTCAGTGCAAAACAAATTGAAGATTTATGTGCAGGGTAACTTGCTAATGTCTGTCATATTCATGCAATTACGCCAGTCACATGAAGCTGAATGCATCTGATTGATCACTGATTATTTTTATGTCCCGAATTGGCATTAGTGGCCTCTTTTCAGTCACGGACTCCCCAGCTACTTTTTGACATTGTTTAAACCCTAAGAAATGAATTGCTAGTGTTGTAGTGAGACTGGCTTCTTGTATGTTCCTAAAGTGGTCTGATAGTTTACCATTTTGCTTGTCATGCCCACTTACAGCAATCTTCAAGGGCACCTGTACACATATACCACATCCTGGCAATTGCAGTTGTGAATATATACTTGGTCCAGGTGGTGGGAAGTAACAAATATAACTGCCTTATGGCAGACATGTTCTTCCATGCTTCACAATTCCACAAGGGAAATGGCTGGAGAAAAGTAGAATACCTCGCAATGTTGTTAGGAAAAGGCTGTGTTGCCTTCTTTCTGAAATCCGTGTGGACACAAATGTTACTTAGATGAGTACGTTGCCTAAAGGCAAACTTGGGTGGAGGGCACTGTCTGGCTCCTACATTCAGAATTTACCATTGTTTGAGGACACTCTTTCTTACGTTATTTGATAAAGAAGTGCATCTAGGCACATGAGTGATTCTCTCATTGAATGGCTGATGTTCTAGCGGTATCTCTTGATGGTTATAGATCAATATTTAGAAAACATGTTTTGTGATTTTATGGGACGGGGTACTTATTGACCATAACTTGTTGGCCAAGATTCTGGATAATGCAGCATTGTATTTCCTTTAGAGTATCTTCTCCTTATGTGGAAGTATGATCAAAAGGCAATCTTTCCTTCATAGACCTTGTGTGAAAAATCTTATATTTTAATATTGAATTCCTGTCAATTGTCTTGGTGTGGGCCTCAGAGTACATGATGGCTCACTCTGCCGTAATCTCTAGATGCAGAAATGTTAAAGACTGATTACTGGACTGACATGTCAATATCCATAGCAGATATTAACCTTTGATAGGAAAGTAGCCTGTTCCTGTGAGGTGAATTGAGACTGTCTTCTGTGTACCTCTATCACAACTTGATGTGGCCATTAAATGGGCTAGCTTTTTTTGGTACCAGGGGTGTAACAAAGGCTACCCGCCTCTCCCGCAGTGCAGGGAGGCCCCCAAGTTCCACGGGGGGCCCTCAGCACAGTGACCTGGCGGGAGAGTTCCAGAGTGAGTCAAAAAGGGTGCCCCTCCATGTACATTGAGGGGGGTTCTCAAATTTAGTTACGCCACTGGTTGGTACATTACTGTGCTCAAAATTGTCTACTGAAAATCACACTACCCTATGAGTGAATGTGAACCCATTGACGTCTTAGTGGTCTGTCAATAGAACAGGTCTTGAAATCCAGTTCTAGTAGCCTGTTCTATGGATTATTTTATCCAGAATTGGGGTTGCCATGGTCACCAGCAACCCATACCCCTGTCTTTATGTTGTGTGGTGTAGGTGTGTTTGTGCCTTACATTAAGGATTTCTGTGTCCACATTTGGATACTTTAGCAATTCCTTTTCGCTCGTCAAATGCAATCTCCAATCTGGTTCTACGTTCTACTCTCCATTACACCAGGGTGCAAGATAGTATTTCACTAGCCCTCTGAAGCAGGGTGGTCGGTACCCACTGGGGGTTCGAAAACACAATGAGAGGATGATGTGTCTGGTATAATTGCAAAATGCTACGATATGAGACATTTCATTTTTCTCATATTTAGGCACATTCATACATTGGTCAATCTTATAATATGTTAGAAGGACGCATATACATCTTTGTGTGTCCACAAATGAGTAATGATGCAAGAGAAATGTCAACGTTGCAAAGTCTTCTAAATGCATAATTTATAGGCAGTTCCCAGACTTACAAGACAGTATGCACGGTGTCTTGAACAGTCAGTAATTTGGGACTAGATTAGCCTGGGGCAGAAGGAACTGTAAAGCATGTTCTTTTCCGAGACATATAAACTATTCAAAACGCGCACCAATGTGTCATTTTAATTAATGTTTTCCTAACTAACTGTTGGACTCTGATAAACATCAAATTGACATGGACACCTCTGAGAATTATGTGTTCCAGGTGAATGAAGAAAGTAATTGCTGTGAGTTATCAGACCCATTATCTTATATTTACCTTACAGCTGCAGGAGTATACGGTTGTATCAGCAAGCACCTCAATAATTAAAAAGCCTTGCTTCACCAAAACAAGGACGGGAAGTTCTACTGAGGCAAAAGTTGCTTCACTATTGTGCCCCCCTTGTCTGTCCTATCACCACCACAGGGCCTTGGCGATGTGAGTTATTAGGCGGCCCAGTCGAGTCAACCCGTGTCTCGAGCTATTGTTAGTGCTGAAATAAAATGTGAAAGTTGCCTCCCGCTATTCTTGCTGTACTTGTTTGAATAGCTGGCGCAGCCTTACCTGCATCACTGCCTCCCGAGCAAACAGGTAGGCGAAAGCAACTTGTAAGAAACATTTACATAAATAAATTACTTTCCAGCATGTCATGTGGAGGTCATGTAAGTACTCAAACAATAATTATTACTCTCGTTTATCACCTACTCTAAGCAAGAAGTAAAGGGCAGCTGGGGGCCGAGATGTGTGGAGGGAATGGTCAGGACCTTGGGTGAGGGTAAGGGGTACCTGCTCCCCGTGTTGTAGTCAGAGGTGGGCAGGAGTTCTGTCTGCCCTGGCCTCATCTTCCGAGAAAGAACGTTCACTGTATTAGCCAGATATGGACTCACACAGGGTGGACTGAGGTAAGAAGGGTGGAGTATGACTGGATAGGAGGCAGAAGCAGGGCATGGTAGGCCCATTGCGATGGGTCACAGTCAGCTGTCCCAGGTAATGCATGAGTCAGGTGAGGGCTGGACTGCACCTCTGTCCCCAGCCTCTGCCCCTAAGGTGCAAATATGAACCTATTAAAGCCAGGTCTAATGTTTCCAAACCTGAATTACCAGATTCAGTTTCCGAAGATACAGTATTTTGTGTGGAAAAACATTGTCAACCCGGAATTAGGCAGAGCAGTATGACCCTCGAAGGATCTGCTCTGCCTGAGTCTTCATCGAGCCTCGATGTATTATTGGGTGCTATCTTAAGTACAGGAAAGCATGTCCAAATGTCTCAGAGTACAGGTGATATGGTTGGTCATTCCTCATGCCATGCTTTTAGTTTGGCCTTTATTTTCGCAATGTGATGGCTTGGGTTTGGAGAGCAACACCAGAGGGCATGTCAATTATGTTTGAAGTTGATATAAGTGCTCATTACTGAGTCTCTTGCAGGCAAGGATGTATCCGGAAAAATATAATATTTCCCAATCTGAATCATATTACAAAAAACCTCTAGGGTGGTGGAGCCACGCCAGTGATCAAGATGGCCTTTCTATCATTAAGCTCCCGCAAATGCAGCCCCTTTGCATCGGGATTCGGGTTTCCTGAGGCATTTGAGAGCATCTGGCATGCCTTTAAATCAACTCCATGACTAGCAGCATGAAATGGTGAGCTTTGGGGGACTGTAGCACTGGTGGAGACACTGACTGGCCTAGGCGAGTGGCACCGGCCTTGGAGGCCCCACTGTAAGAAGGACCATGGGTGAGCCTGAGGCATGGGGTTCCTGAGCCCCGCTGGGCTGCAAGCACTACTCTTGCCCTCCTGTTAGCCCCCCATGTCAACAGCAGGGTTATCTTGTTCAGGTGTGGGGGCAGGTGGACTCCCTGGGTACCGCGGCGGCAGAACATTGCCTCATCACCCTGCCTGCTAGCCTGAGACTGGACCCGGTAGTATGGTGGTAAGGCTTCTGCGACACCTCTCTGTGGGCCCCACACTGCAATGTTTGCAGCATTAGTGGACTGTACCTGCTGCCAGTTGCCAATTACGCTTTTCACCCTGGACACATGGGGCCTGCTGCCCTGTGACATCCTTGACACAAAGAAAGGCCTGAATCAATGGTGCCCCGATGAGTCCACATGCCTTGACCTGCAGAACGGATGGGATCTTTCTGCGGAATGGCAGCCTGTTGGGGCACATCGGCACTGAGGGGATAGCTGCCGAGTGGCTGGGTACCACTGGCCAGCCAGCCTGTGAATTATGAAATTCTTGACAATTCCCCCCTGATGTCGGCGTACAGCAATTGAGGCTGGGGGTGGACTTTTTAGGTGGCATTCTGAGATACACTGAATTCACTGAAGGAAATCTCTTCCTACGGATTGACGGACCTGGGGGGGTGGCACTTACAGCAAGCTTGAGTTAACTTGCCATCTAATACCGCCTTCTGCTGCTACCTGATACTGCCTGGCTTGAGGCTGTGGCCTGCATATTTCCCATCTACTGCTGTTTGTTACTGCCCGGATTGGGGCTATGGTCTGCACCCCTCCTGCATGTGCCCATGGGGCATTTCTTCCCTACCTACTGCCTGCTCAATAGATGGGGCTTGATTTGCACTCCTAGTCCCCACAGTGGATGGCTGCCCATTGACCTGCCACTATGCGGACTCTAACAGGCCCAAAAAGGGTGAACAACCAGCTCTCCCCAAACCAACACAAACTCACAACACCGGGGGCCTGGCTCATACTGATTATATGCCTGATTGATGCATCTGGGCCTTGCTGTACATCTTCCTATACCTAAGGGGGCTGCCCGGGGGCACGCGGGCTGTCTGTCCATCTGGGGCTGCAGGGCCACCCTTCTCCTTCCACACCAGCACACACCTGTACCCTGGACTGAACACACCTTGGTGAAAGGAGACCCTAAACAATGCAAGCTGCCCTTTGGTTAAGCTTGAGGCTCTGAGCTGCCGGAGAAACCTCTTGAGAAAGATACTGGGGTGGCTGGCCTTCATACGACCGGGCAAATGTGTGGACTTTCGCTCCATTGATTTCTACTTTTACACGTTCAAGAGCAGGATCAACTGCATGGGAGAAAGCTTTGATCACCAGAACACTAGGTTGGATGGTATTTAAGAGCGGATATCCAGTTTAGAGGACATCACATTCACAGTTCATAAGAGTTGAATGCCTGCTCAAAACTTTGCCATCAAAAGTGAGGACTTGGAGATGAGGTATTGCTGAAACAACCTTCTCATTCTAGGCAAGGCTGAGTCCACGGATACTAGTCGTATGGACAACTTTGTAGAGTGCCTTCTTTCGGAATTCTTTGGACTCCAGAACGTTACCTCCACCTTTGTAGTAGAACATGCACACCAGTCTCTTGCACCATGCCCTAGCCTGGGAGCCCCACTGCACCTTATCATTGCCCATCTACTCAACTTCTGAGACAGGTGCATAGACTGGCATGCATCAAGGGCTCGATACAATAAAAGGGTGTGACCCTTTCATTCTTCCTGGACTTTACAATGGCAGGAGGTGAGATGTAAATTCACAGATGCCAAGGATATGCTTCGAAAAATGGGACTGAAATATGGCATGCTATATCCAACCCATCTCTGGATTGACCTAAATGGGAAGGCTTGAATGTTTTTATACACAGGCGTATGCAGTAGCTTTTTGTGAACAGTACACTAAAGAGCGGTCCCCTCCATGATGCACTGCACCTGAATGTTATCCTCCAGATCTGCACAACTCGGCAACCTCTGACCTTTTCCCTCCCGATTGATGGTTCTGTCTGACCCATAGCCATCACACCTTGCATGCCCATCCCCTCTTAAATGTGTTTGACATTGTACGTACCCAATACCAACATAAGACCCACTTTTTTACCCCCTGAAGTAAGACTCATCTGCCACTTAGGCTTGTTTGCTGCAGCGTTGCTCATCTTCAAAAGTTTAAAACGACCAGATGGGGTTAATGTTTATGATGTTGTTGCAATTATGTTGGGATTTGGTTGTTTGAGCTGTGATTCACTGGGAGGTTGAGGGCTCAGTGTGGGAAGAGGGTGGGATTTTTTTGTCTTGTGTTTTTTTATCTTTGTCTATCAATTGACCCTGCAGGAAGGAAGGACACGCTCCCAAGCATCATCGCTAACATTCCATACACTCACACCCTGATGACATACACATGTAATGGTAGGGCATCAGTGGCTGAGTACCACTTCTTTCTTGGGACATTAGAGGCCTCAACAACCTGTGCAAGGCCCAGCAGGTTTGTGCAGTGCCATTCCCGGCATGGCACAAAAATCGCATTTCTGAGGAGATGCATTTACCCCTAGGAGCACCCCCGTCTTTACATCTTCATGGGGACCCTATAGGCATTTTGCAAGCTACAGCAGCTATTCCAGAGGGGTATGAACACTAATACATGAGAGTCTCCCCTTCCACCCCACCACAAGCTTTCATGATGATGAGGACAGATCCGTACTGATGTCTGGCATATTAGCTGGACTGCGAGTGATACTGGTTAATACCTACGCCCTAAATGTAGAGCCCCAAGAGTTTTTCTATGACCTTGGGCCCCTCTTGGATCATATAGATGCTGACTATGTAATTATGGGGGGCGATTTTAACATGATCCTAGACCACTCCCTGGATACAACCACCACAGTACCCAGATGTAAACCCCACTTCACAGAGGTGCTTAATAATCTCTGCCACATATTTGTCGTTAAAGATCCCTGTCGCCAGTGGCTTACACTGCTTTAGAATACATGTTTTACTCTGTCCCCTTCATACATGAACTCAAATAGATTTTTTATTTGTTTCTGTGCCTGTGACCCCATGGTTGGATAGTGTGACACACCTATTGCGCAAATTCTCTTACCACATCCCAGTTCAGATGGTCTTGAACATACGCTTTGGAGATGGCCTTGAGCGGCATTCCTATGCAATGCACTCCATGATGACATATTTAGTAATGTGGGCTCGGTAGCCTCACAAGCCATCTTGTGAGTGGTGTTTAAAGCTCATGTGAGGGGGGTCTGCATTTCCAAACATGCAGGGGTATTGTGAGAACTGCATGGTGGCTTGGCATGAGTAGAGGCCAAACTGGCTGACATAGATCATGCTGACTCACAGAAATGTTATGGCCCCAGCTTCACCGCCAGGCAACGCTACTCAAAGAACTTCGAGAATTAGCCTAAGACGAAGTCTCCTACCTGGTGAAATACTCCGGGGTACGACATTATGGGGAGGAAAACTGCCCGGCCCGCATGCTAGAATGGCTTTTCTGACCGCCCAGGGGCAATATTTACATGCCTGAATTTCTTGCCCTGGGTGAGAAGAGGGTGGCAGAAAACAGTAGGATCCTGACAGAACTCTTTATCTACTATACCAATTAGTACACTTCCTGCACATCCTGAGATGCCACCAAACTGGCGGACTATCTCTCAGAAATAGCAATGGCAATGGTCACAGAGGCTCAGAGACAGTTCCTTAGCCAACCTTTCTCGAGTGACAAGATAGTACAGGCTATCTACTCTCAAGGCAGGTCCAAGGCCCCCGTCCTTTATGGACTCCCTAGGGTCTTTTACAAAACATATAAGCACTTCCTTGTGCCATATCTGTTGGCTATGTATACCAAGTTGTTGGATTCGGGAGCTCATCTTACGACACTGAGGGAGGTAGTAATCACCTTTGTGCTGAAGCCCAACAAGGACCCACAGACCTGTGCCTCCTATCGTCTGTTGTCGTTATTAAAATTCAACAACAAAATACTCACCAAGGTCCTGGCTAACTGACTGTCTATGTTGCTGGAACAATGAATCTCACCTGTGCAGTTGGGCTTTTCCCACATCGCTCTACCACACTAAATTTATGGGCTGTGTTCTCTATGCTGAACAGAGTTTCCTCAAGTATCCCTACTGCAGTGGCCTTGTTAGATGCAGAGAAGACATTCAACTCCTGGAGTGGCACTTCCTGTTTGCCACCCTGCACAAGCTGGGAGTGCTGGGGGAGGGGGCTCCTCACACTGATAATGCTGTTCTATGCACAGCCTGTGGCCAGCATCCGGGCCATTGGTTCTGTCACCTCCTTATTTCCCATTTCTTGTGGGACCGGGCTGCTGCCTCTCCCCACTGTTGTGCAATATCACCATGTACCCCCTGGTCTGGCACCTACAGGAGAAGCACCTCCCTTTGGGCATACACTTCAAACCAGGCCCTTTGCTGTTGTCCTCACATGCAAACCAATAAAGGATGATGGATGCAGTGCTGAACAAAGCAAACACTCACTCCCAGTCACAGATCTGGGTTTAATCCATCGTTCCTTTTGTGTTGCTCAAATGCAGACATCATATTGCTATTTGTCTGCCACCCTTTCATTTGGCCCGTTATCTGATTTGGGGGATTTTCCAGTCTTGTGATCAACTAGAATAAGTCAGAGCTGCTCCTGCTCACAGACACAACTGCCCCTGTTTCTTGTGAGTACCCCCTGGCATGTTGTGACGATTCGATCCGCTGCAAGCTCATATTCCCATCTACCTGCTAGCCCTGGAAGAGTTTGCCCCGCTGACATTAGTGAGCCCTGACAGTCAGGGGACAAATATGATTTCCAAACTCTACCACACCAGCATTGAGGTACTGCCCCAGAGGAATTGGAGGCTCCAGGAGACGAGGCAAGAGCTGGTATGCCACCTGACTGATGCCATTTGGCGTGAACCACAGACATAAACTTATACATTATAAATATCTTTGTAGAGCATATACTACTCCAAGCACACTGGTGTGGATTAACCATTTGAGACCTGCCACTTGGCCTAAATGTTGTGGTGATTGTTGTGTGGTCGGGCTAGGCCACACGTTGTATAATTGCCGCACTATAAATAAACACCTTCACACAGTTTGCTAGTAGCTGGGCTGGCGGGAAAACCTCCAGAGTCCTTTTATTAAAGTCAGTTGCGTCACCGACTCAACCATTACTTTATTCCATTGCATGGGAGATTATTGTCATCTCCCTGCAAGTGTTGACGTCATGGGCAGGTCCATGAATAAATACAACATTCCTCCTTTAACCATAACAAAAACATGTAAAACCCAAACGTCAGTTTACATTTAAAAAACTGTTCAAAACATTACACAAATTCTGGAAACTGAGCTTAGCATGCAAATGGCATTATGTGCATGATCAATCTAACACCAAATCTTGTAGCCTAGTAGAGCATTGTGGGTGGGCCGCAAGCTATAACGACCCATTCCCCGCCTTGACAAGACCAAGCCAACCAGCACCGATCCATGTGCATCAGGTTCCAACAATGGATACCCTCAGAGTTCTGCACATCTGGGCTCCTTGCTCTACAGGATGACACACCGTCAGCCAGCAAACCGGGACTCTGAGATGTGAAACCACCTTCCTCCTGACCGGCCAAGCTCCCATTGTCTAAGCCAATTGAGGACTGTTCTCTAGCTTTTGTCACCTGGCAGTCCGGGATGCACACCAATTTGAAAAATGAAATGATTCTCGTGACCGTCTCATGGCCTCTTTTAGCAGTGATCATGGTGCCTTTGACCTCACTCACAACCCAGGGATCCTTCTCAAAAGGTAACACAAATTTGCTTCCTCCTCTTCTGCACTTTACCAGGACCAAATCCCATACATAAATAGTTTGTTCCTTAGCTCTCCTTCTCCGTGACATCTTGTCATTCCTGTCCTTTCTTTGTGAGAGCATTTTCCCCACTTGACTATGAAATTCGGACAGTTCCTGAACATGGGGAATGGTATCTCGAACATTCCAATTAATGCCTAAAGAACTAGGTGTCTCTCCAGTGGTAGCATGAGGAGTAAGTCGGTACTCCTGCAAAAAGGCGTATACAGCACTGTCTACATTATGACCCCCAGCAATAGCAATTCGCAGTACCTTGTTCAGAGTCCTCATAAAACTTTCCACCTCTCCGTTTGCCTGAGGCCAACGAGGTGTGATCTTTTTGTGCACAATCCCTCGAGACTGTAAGTACTCAGCAAACTCTTGGCTTGAGAACGGAGGTCCATTGTCAGTGCAAATCTCCTGTAGCAAACCATGGGTGGCCATAATCTGTTTGAAACGTGGTATGATCTGAGACGCTGTGGTAGACCCCACAATTTCAACTTCAGGAAATGTTGAGAAGTTATCTATCACAACAAAAGTGTGACGTCCATCTTGCAGACTCCCAATATCAGCTCTCGCTCGAAACCATGGGACAGGATGAATGGTATCCGCAAGGATTGGTGGGGGATGTTCAGCCGGACCAACCGCTTAACACATCATAGATTGACGTACAACTCTTTCGACGTGGTCATGAAGTCCCAGGAACCACACCTTACTCCTTAATCTGGACTTTGTCTTCACCATTCCTTGATGAGATGCATGGGCAAGCTTCACTACAGAGTGCTGTAAGGACATGGGAATGACCAATATGTGCCTCCTCAGCAAACATCCTTCAGGAGATACAGCCAGTTCTTGTCTGACCTTGTGCGGTGAGGACAACATGGTACGAGCTTCTGCCGTCCGGAGAGTCACATTTCGGAGAATAGGATGCCATCTTCCGGATACCACAGCTGACATTACTAACTGCAGACACTTATCACCATCGGTGGCTGACCTGATTTCGTCCAGAGACAGAGGGAGTGGCTGGGACCTTTCCACAACCAACCTTACATACTCTTCTACTTCTTCTGCATCTCCGACTTCTCAAGAAGTAGCAGGCCTGGCATGCCGTGAGAGGTAGTCGGCAGGATTCAAAACTCCAGGTCGACACACCACCTGAAATCGATAGTCTTGCAGCTGCAAAATCCACTTTTCTATTTGTGGCGGGTGCTTAGACGAGGACCCATTAAACAAAGGAATCAGGGGCTTGTGATCAGTGTGTACTACAAACGGCTGACCATACAGGTACAGATGAAAATGTCTGCAGCCCCAATGCACTGCAATGGCTTCTTTTTCAATTTGGGAATAGCGTTGCTCAGTCTCTGTTAGGGCACGACTGGCATACGCCACCAGAGCCCGCTCTCCGTCCAATTGCCTTGGGCCAACACTGCCCCAAGCCCCAAGCCCCATGAGACTAGCATCCACCGACAGTTCGGACTCCTTTCGAGGGTCAAAATAGACCAGGGTGGTGTGTTCAGATAACGCTGACTTGGTGGCGTGGAAAGCAGCCTCTTGTTCGGGTCCCCACTCCCAAACGGCATTGGTCTTGATGAGGTCTCTGAGAGGAGCCGTTAGAGCTGTCAGGTTCTTGATAAACAGCCCACAGTAATTCAGCATGCCCAAATAGCTGTGGACACCAGATACATTAATGGGAGCCATGGCAGATTGAAAGTCTTTTACCTTGGCTGGATCCGGCAAGACTCCTTCCCCAGAGAAACGATACCCAAGGAAAGCCACTTCTGTCTGTAGAAAAGAACACTTGTCTCTGTGAAGCATCAGGCCATTCTCTTGAAGTCTCTGAAATGTTTCTCGGAGGCGAGAGAGATGTGACTCCACACTGGGCGCATGCACAAGTATGTCATCGCCGACATTGATGACTCCTGGTAGGCCAGCAAGTACCCCACAAATGGTGTCTTGAAAAACCTCTGCGGCGCTGGAAATCCCAAAACTCAGACGTTTATATCGCCTGAGACCCACATGAGTAGAGAAAGTGGTTATGCCTCTGGAATCAGGATGTAACAGGAGCTGGTGATATCCAGCCCTCAAATCCATTTTTGAGAACCACTTTGACCCTGCAACCTCTGCAACGATGTCATCTACAGTAGGTGTTAGATGCCGTTCCTGTTTAATGGCGACATTTGGCAGGTGCATATCCATACAAATCCTCACCTCTCATGGTTGCTTAGGTTTCCTAGCAATCACAATGGGTGATACCCACTGAGTGGGACCGTCGACCTTCTCTATAACATCCGCTTGCTCCAGCTTCCTGAGCTCCTCCTCCACTTTGGGACTCAGGTGGAAAGCTACTCTGCTATGTTTCAAAGTCACGGGCTGGATGGACTTGTCAATGTGTAGCCGTAACATGTGGTCCTTCAGGCAACCTATACCTTCAAACAATGACTTAAACTCAGTTACCAAGCTCTCCACAGTCTCAAGGTGAACACGGAATGCAAAAGAAATGAGGTTTAACTGCTCTGCCAACCGGCAGCTTAGTAGCATATCCAATCCAGTTTTGGTGACAAATACCTTGGCTTGTATCACATTCTACTCATGAGACAGTGTTGTGGTAAACACACCTGCCAACTGCAGTGGCCGCGACAACCCAAACGCATATACTTGGGTCATTGTAGGTCATAACTTGGGCTGAATGGGAAGATTTTTTAATACTGATTTGGCCATTATATTAATGGAAGCGCCAGTGTCAATCAACGCGTCAACCTTATGGCCTGCCAGAAGAATTGGGCACCTTGGTACTCGCTTCCGAGGATACCTACTAGGCTGGAACGCGCGTAACACCTGGACAGTTCCTTCACCTTCCTCATCATCGTCCAGATCATCATCATCTTCTGTCATCATGGGTGGTTGCACTGAGTTGACCGCTTTGAGCTTCTGTGACTTAGGACGGACCGTTGACCTGCATACTTTGGCAAAATGGTTCAACTTATTGCAACTCGAGCATTTCTTGCCTTGCGCAGGACACACACCTTGATGAGGGAATGGACCGCCACAAGAGTAGCAGGATCGCAATGATATGGTGGCCTTTTGCCTGGATTTCTTTCTATCCGCAGCAGCTGCGGTGATGGTGTTCACTGGCTCCACTTTGACCTGGGTTTGCAGCGCTGCTTCCATATGAGCTGCACGTACCTTAGATAGCTGCTTGGACCTTCCCAATGTGAAGATGCTTACCATCAACATACCAGGTATCTGCAATATGTGTTCTCTTAGCTTCACGGATGCGCATCCCTGTATGAATTGCGCACGGACCTCATCTTCCACGTCCAGCAAATTGCAGGTGCGAGCTAGGTCTTTTAGCCTTGCATAGAAAGTATCAACTGATTCATTAGGAAGTTGTCTGGCCTGTCTGAGGAGGAAACATTCGTAGTCAAGATTCACCAGGGGTTCGAAATGAGCTGTGGGCGCCTGTTTTAGTGACTGGTAGGTGAAAGGAGGGCCCTCTTCGGCCACAGACTGTCCCAGTTTATGAATGGCTGCACCTCCCAAATGTAAGAGCATGGGACGGCGTCTGTCATTGTCCAGTGCTGTTGCTGCAAAGTAGGTTTCTAACCTGTCCACCCACTCCTTCCATCGAGCTGCTTGAGCGGAGGAAGGACCTTCCACGACAAAAGGATCCAATGCCGGGACAGAAGCCATGATTGCACCTCAAAGCTTGCAACGTGTGATCACACCTCCACCTTGATGTGCACCCAATTGAAGCACTCAGAGGTCACCACGTGCTTTAGGAGGTTTGCCGTCACCCAACACCACTGCCACACAGCCAACTCCACAGCGGACCAAATGTGCGAAAACCAGAGTCACGTACATGAACACGTGGAGTGTTAATGCGATGGACCTGAAATTATCCACATACTATGTGCAAGATCCACTTGTCCTGTGAATTTCCAGGGGTCACAGGTACTTTTAAGTGAAGAAAATAAATTCCAACGAAGTGTAAGTGCCGTGAAAAATGGGAAAAAGTAGAAGAAAAAAAATTGAGGATAGGCTTATAGCCCCAAACAGGATCCTCAGCAATGTCCTGCCATTGTGCACTCCAGAATGAGTGCACCAACGAAGCACAGGGGGCCTCACACGCCCCTCCCGATTGCCGCTCACCTTGTAGAGTGAAGAAAGATTTAATTGACAAGGCCGGTTGCTCCAGCAACCGCCAGGATGCCTGCCTTGGGCGTGGATCGGCGAGCCTTTGAATTCCCCAGAGCTCCAGGCACACCACGTGTAGACGAGCCCTCAAAGAGCCATGCCCGCAGCACTCAGGGCAGCCGGGGCGTTGGCCTCGGGCGCGCTTCGATGGGTGTGTCTGAGCTTCGGCCTCCTCACGCGGCCAAAAGGCGTCCGACGGCGGGACGCACACACACACCTTCAACCCGGGTCCGGCAGGGGCATCGAACTCAGCAGGAAGGGCAGCGGCTACCGAGCGTCACTGGAGCGGCTCCACTATCCTGTAGGGGGCCGTCAAAACAGCCTGGAGGACAAGTCTTCACGGCGTGCACGAACCGGTGAGTGCATGAGGGGGTCCGATCATCAGGATCACCTGCCTCGTTGCCAATTTGTTGTGTGGTCGGGCTAGGCCACACGTTGTATAATCACCGCACTATAAATAAACACCTTCACACAGTTTGCTAGTAGTTGGACTGGCGGGAAAACCTCCCAAGTCCTTTTATTAAAGTCGGTTGCGTCACCGACTCAACCATTACTTTATTCCATTGCAGGGGAGATTATTGTCATTTCCCTGCAAGTGTGGACGTCATGGGTGGGTCCATGACTAAGACAACAGTGATGATGCTGATTTTGCTCATGTGACATGGACATATAGTCAAATAGGGCATTTCTAAAGGGGTTCGGAGATTTACGTTGCTCGCTTTATTGTTAGCAAAATGGGAAATTGCACTGCACTGTGGCAGCAGGCACCCCACAACTGTAGCTGCCTGGCTGAGCAGTATGACTCACTGTGACATCATCAGCGAGATTTACGCTATGTTACAGCCTTCCACTTCTTGCTCTAAAAATATCTGGCAGCCTCTTCAAGCATATTTCTTGACACTGGAACACGCCACCTCAGTCTAAACTCTACCCATACGCTTAACAAGTCCACGCTGCCGGGGGTGTCAGCAATGCCCATGCAAATAGAGATGTCCTCCTAAGTGCACATTCTGGTCACTATTCCTCCCCCTCACTCTCCTTCGTATGTTTCTCCCTTTCATTTTGTGTGAGTACTGAGGATATATTGCATGTTTTGGTCCTCTGATCTTTTTCAATGGCCTAATTGTAATGTTGTTCATGTGACTACTGTCACCCTCGCTGCAGGGGTTTATGTCTGTTCTTCGTGATTCATCCAAAATGATAGATAAAGATTAAAAAAAAATATGTATTACAAAATCCTTTGAGTGATCATGTGAGGCAAGTGTACCCAGGAGTTGTTTGAGAGCTTGAATCCTGTGATGGAATTCTTAAAAGTCCTTCCTTCCTTTTCCCAGTCCTTCTTTTAGTCTATTGTCCTTCCTTCACTCTATCCTTCTGTCTATGTTTTCTAAGTTGCTTTCCTTTTGGCTTTCTATTGTTTAAGTACTAAATTCCAGCCATACATCTATCTATCCTTCTTCTGCCTTTTACATCCATCCTTCTATAACTCATTTCTTTTTATTTATTCTTTCTTCCCCCATCTTTCTTTGCCTTTTCCCTTCTCTCCTTCTTATCCATCACCCATCCTTCCTTCTTGCCATCCATTCTGCTCTCCAGCGGGGAATGCACACCTTTTTCGAGGACGGATAGAGCAACTGAGGTTTCAAACCATTTGTGCACAGATTTTGGCTTGTTTTCTGGCCATTTTCATGTTACAAGTTTCTACAGATGTCTATCTGGTAAAATGTTCTAGTGAAAATTTGTTGGTGTGCAGCAATGGGGTTTTTGGTTTACTGGGGTGTGAGCCCTGGTCTAGTAGCAACCACGATCTTTGTCAGGGTAAAGCGTAAGCAAACCCCAAATTAATCTGAGTGCAACCACCTCATAGCTTCACACAGAACAGTCAGGCTTAACTTAGAGGCGATATATAAAGTATTTGTGCAACACCTCAAACAGCAAAACAGTGAAAATACACCCCAAAAGGAGCTCACAACAGTATTAGAAAGATAGAGTGATTTATAATAAATAAAAAGGGGCAAAATGACAAAAATTCTATTAATAGAACTGGCGATATTGAATTTTAAAGGTTTAGGAAAAAGAGCACCAAAAGACATAAAGTGGCAACTGTGGACAACTGATCATGCCACACTGGGACACAGTCACTAGCTCAGGATGACCGTGATGAAGTACAGGCGAGCTACAGAGGCTCAGGGAGGCATACTGAACAGAGTACCCTAAATCCTGGTTTATGAAAAGTGGCATGGATCTGCATCGAAGATGCATTGGTTCTGAGATGTGGTCAGGTTCAAGTGTGAGGTCCTGCTGTGTTAAAGTAGAGGATTTCATCGACTGTGGCTTGCAATATGAAGTATGGAGTAGGAGTGTGCTTTGCGCAGTCGGGACAATGTGCTGCTTCTGAGGAGCTGGGAGGTTGTGGTGCGGACTTTGGCATTGTCGTTGAGGCTTTCGTCCACAAGAGATGTGAGGCCCTGCACTGAGCATGCATTGTGCAGGAGTGATTTGGACTGGGACAGCAATTAGAGTCTTTGCAATGGGAATCCACAGAGTTGCAGAGATGTGTCCATTCTGCTTGAGTATGCACAGGGAAGCAGAGGAGATGCATTGGTTCTGCTTGATCCACAGAGGCAGGCAGAGCACCTTAAGTCCACTCCCAAGGGTCCAGGACTGGGGTACCACCACTTGGCAAGGTAGACTCACAGATGGCAGAGTACAACTGCACATGCATGGGTGTTGAAAGCCTATTATGTCCCTGAGGCTTCAGAGAAGGTTTTCAGCCCTTGGAGGCACTCTGGGTTCTTGGTTTAAGACATGAAGGTCCAGTCCTTCCCACCCGGCAAGAGGGCCGCAGACAGAAGGTCATCACAACAAAGCAGAAGTCCAGTAGAGTGCAGTCCAGCAGAGTGGCAGTCCTTCAGCAGCACGCCAGTCTTTCTTCCTGGTAAACTATCCACTGGTCCAGAAGTGTCCTAAAAAGTTGAATGTCTAAGGCCCAGTATTTATACCCATTTGTGAATTTGAAGTTGGGGAAAAGCTTCTCAAGGTTGTCCTTTGAAGTCCCCCCACATCCTCCCTTCCGTGTCCTGGCTCCAGACTAACTACAAGGGGTATTCAGCCCTTTGTGTAGAGGCAGGACACAACCTATTCAGGTTTGAGTGGGCCTGTGTCCAGCTCCTCTCTCCCATTTGGCCACATGAGCTCCCTATTGTGTGTGACTACCTACAAGGATTACACAAAGCTCAACTTTCAGCTACATGCAGTCATGTGACCAGAGTCAGGATACGGGCACCCAGTGGCTAAGGAATAAAAATGCCAATGTTCTAAAAGTGGCATTTTCAGAATTGCAATTTAAAATCTGAATTCACCATGTTAGTATTTTAAATTGTGATTCAAGAAACACCAAACATGAACTGGTAACTTCTTCCCATTTGGGAATTACAAATATTAAATGTAAAAAGGCAACTCCAATGTTATCCTATGGAAGAGGTAGGCCTTGCAGTAGTGACAAATGAATCTAAGAGATTTTCATTACTAGGGCATGTAAAACTTAAAAACACATGTCCTGATTTTTAAGTACATTACACTCTGCCCTCTGGGCTGTCCAGGGCATACCATAGGGGTGACTTATATGTATTAAATCAGAAGGTTCGGGTCTGGCAAAAGGATTCTTTTGCCAGGTGGAAATGCCAGTTTAAACCTACACACATAGGCTCTGCAATGGCAGGCCTGAGGCATGTTTAAACGGCTACTTAAGTGAGTGGCACAACCAGTACTGCAGGCCCGCAGTAGCATTTGATTTACAGGCCCTGAATATATGTAGTACCACATTACTAGGGACTTACATGAGAATTACACATGGCAATTGGGGTTAAACCAATATTACCAGGTTTAGAGGAGAGAGCACAAGCACTTTAGAAATGGTGAGCAGTGGTAAAGTGCACAGAGTCGTTATGCCAGCAAAAACTAGATCAGAAAAAATGGAGGAGGGAAGCAAAAAGTTGGGAAGACGACCTTCCTCGTCCCCATGGCCAACACATCTAGCATCACCATACAGCCCAGGATCCCAATCTGTCTACCAACTCGAGTATGTACACAAGTTGGGATTTCCTCATTTTTCAACAAGAGCTAATTAGTGATAACTGTCTGAAGGAAGCCTTACATTTTTCACTCAATTAGGACTTGCCCTTATGAAGCCCACAGCCAAAATATATGTGTCAGAAGTTGGATTTTGTATTTGCTAGGGTAGATGCCTAACTTAAACATTAAACACAATCCTTGTCAGAATCAACCACAAAACTCACTAAATAAACCTGTGCTTAACCCTCTAGTAGTTTCCACAAAAGGCATTGTATTTATGCAGCACTCGAACAGTAATACCACAACACACATTTCTCACCCCAATTTAGACAAAACAAGTTGATTTTAATACATAAAATGACATAAATAGTTAAAATATCTAATCAGTAGAACCAGAGATATTAGTTTTTAATGTTTTAGATGAAAGTAGCACTAAATAGCAGACATTTGGTCACGCTGGACCGGGGCACATGTCACAGGTTCAAGCCAACTGTGATGGACCATGGGCTGGCTACAGGCCCTGGTTCAGCCCACTGAGAGTTGTACTTTTCTCTACTTGATGCTGTGATGTGAGGTCCCTCACTAGTCTGTGCCATGCTGCCTAGGTTCTTGTTAAGCCAGCTATCTGGGACTACATGGTGCTGTTATATAAGGTCCCACAATCTGAGGTCCTTTGTCAGTCTGCACCATGCTGCATCAGCTATGGTGAAGCCACTGATCAGGAGTAGAGGAACGCAGGGAAGGCCTCTGGTAGGTTGTTCTGCCCCTATAACTCAAATAGGAGGTCAGTCAACTGACCAGTGAGGCCACTTCTGCTGAGTCTGGGTTAAGGGAAGTAGGTCCAGTGCAAAATGACTTTAAAAGTTTTCCACTGCCAGGACATGTAAAGCTTAAACCAACATGACCTACTTTTTAAATACCATGCACCCTGCCCTAGTACGGTTAGGGCCTACCTTTAGGGGTGACTTATGACTATAACAAGAAAGATTAAGAGCTTTCAAATGTTTTATTTTGCTAGGTCAAAATGACAGTTTTGAAACTGCAATACAGGCTGCAGTGGCAGCTCTGCAGCATGTTTTACAGTGCTACCTTGGTGGATGGCACAATGTGTGCTGCAGCCTTTATGTAGCATTTTCATTAATTTAGAAGCCCTTGGTACAGGTAGTAGAACTTACTAGGGACTTTCAAATAAATTAAAAGTGCCAATTGGGTGTACAAGACACACACTGTGCCATTGGTTAGCTGGGGGGGGGGGGGGGAGAGAGAGGGGTAGATCTGTGGGGAGTGTACAAAGTCCTAATGCAAAAAATAATTTGTGCAGCAAAAAAAAAAAATTCTGAGTGGAGGCAAAATTTGGAGGAAAATGCCAGAGGGAATGACACGGACAGGATGTAAAATCTAACAATATGAGTTCTGATGCCACTGTATACTAATTTCACATTTTACATGTGTACTAAAAATAAAAGGATATGATTCCAGAGGCACAGTTCAAGTGGTACAACCTAGTTTGTGGAAAAATTACCAGAATGTTGGAAATATTTGCTGAAATCAGTGCAGAATTTTTTCTTGTAAATCTCCATTCCTCTGGGAGAAGCCTGTACTGCTGCATATAGGAATTAACACACCCTGCAATGTGGGGGGTCCTGTTTTTTTAGACCCGGCATGCTTGGTGTGGTTCCCCTAACTTATTGCCCTCTAAAACATGGTAACATTGGTGTATCCATAAATGGCATAATTAATTCACCTGTAAGTCCCTAGTAAAGTGCACTGGGTGTGCCATGGGCCTTTAAATTAAATGCTACCAGTGGACCTGCAGCACTGATTGTGCCACCCACTATGGTAACCTTGAAACATGTCTCAGGTCTGCTACTGCAGAGCCCGTGTGTGCAGTTTTAAACTCCCATTTCGAACTGGCAAGTAGACACACTTGCCAGACCCAAACCTTCCTTTTTATTACATTTAAGTCACCCCTAACGACGCCCTGGTTAGCCCCAAGGGCAGGGTGCAGTATCATTAAAAAGTTGGACATGTACATTTTAGTTGAAAATGTCCAGGGAGTGGAAAACTCCTTAATTTGTTTTACACTGATGCAAGGCCCACCTCTCCCATAGGTAAATATTGGGATTGCCTTAAAACATCATTTTAAGTGTAATTTCCAATTGGTAGAAGAGAGAAATATGGAGTGTGGAGTCTCTGGACTCACAATTTAAAATCACAACTCGTGGTGAAGTCAGATTTTAATTTATAAGTCTACAACTGCACTTTTTAGAAAGTTTGTTTTCTATTTTAACCATTCTATGGCTTAGCCAGTCTTTGAATACACGTCTGGGCGACAGCAACACTTTGTGAATTCTCTCTAGACAGCCACAAGCACAGGACACTCAGCTGCATCTGCATTCATCTGCATACTGACGAGTCTTCCTGGGCAGAGGTAAGGGGAGAGATTGAACTTACACTTGAATAGGTGGTGTCCTGTCTCTACACACATGACTGATTACCCCCAACAGACAACTTGCAAACAGGGCTAGGATGAAAAGGATCATTGTGCACTTCAGAGGACTCATTTGAAGTCTCCCCTACATCAAAGACCTTTTTGGGTATAGGTACTGGACCCTAAACCCTACCCAACTAGTTCACTCAGGTGTCCTGAGGAAAATCTAAAACTAAGATGAGCTACGCTGCCAGGAGGGGCTGCCACTGTTGCACTTGCTTTGCTGTGTTGGCCTTCTACATGCTGATTGTTGTACTGCCAGGAGTGACTGCCACAATGCACTGTGCTCTGCTGTGTTGGTCTGCTGCCTGCTTCCTCTGCAGTGAGCGAGGACTGAACCTGCTCTCTATAACCTCTGCTTCACCACAGAACTCCAAGGGTTCTCCTCGAGGTTTCACGGACATCTAAGACCTCGTTATCTGCCCTGCATTTACTTCTTTCCTGCAGAAACATTTCTGACAAAGACCTGAGCTCCGCTCTGGGGGAAGCCAAGATCCTTGTGTGGTAAACAATCACTTTTCTAACCCAACAAGTATGTGGCGCTCCGTTGGCTCAGTGAAATCAGTGTTTCTTCACCTCTGTGATTCCAGCACGTGTGGAGTGTTTCATCACTTTTCTGATCCAGCGTATGTTGAGTGCTCCTTCATCTCTGTGAAAGAATCGACCCTTTACCTTGGTGAAACCAGTGCATATATAGCATGCCCTCGCCTTTCTAACCCAGCATATGCAGAGTGTTCCCAGTGATAAGGCCGCAGCACCGAGGGAAGCCGACCCGGAGAAGTCAAAGGTTTACCAGGTAACACATCACTCCAGCGACATCACACTTGGGCCGTGTTGAGTACATTGACCGTAGAGTGTATTCCCACCTGACAAGGTCCACGTGGCTGTTTTTGTTTGCCCTCAGTCATGTTGGATTATTGATATTGAGACCCACGAGTCAGTTGGAAGACCGCGACAAAGCCTATAGACTTGAATCTCTTCCCACACTCAGCCATAAGAACATTACCGTAGCTCCGGTGAAAGAAGCACCCACTTTTTCTGTGAGCACTGTGATTCCCCATGAGAATGATCTATTTACTTTAAAAATTGCATATCTCTTGTTGTACTGATTGAATTTTTGGTCTTGTCTTAATCAGATACACATTTCTAAACTGGTGTACAGTCTTTTGTGGTGTTTTTCACTGTCTTACTGTAATTAAGTGTTGCACAAGTACTTTACACATTGCTTTTTAAGTTAAGCCTGACTGTTCTGTGCCATGGTACCAGAGGCTGAATGCAGGTTAATTAAGGGTGTGTATCTGACTTATCCTAACTAAGATCGTGGCCCCTGCTCCGAGAGGGTGCCTACCTTTGCCAACTAGAGGCCCAATTTCTAACACTGGTGCATTATTGCCACATTAGGGATCCCTTTATGGTCTCAGTGAAAGTCTTCATCCTGATTCACAGATTAACTTTCCATAAAACAACAAGCATTTCAGATCCTTAATTGTAAATGCTAAGAAAGCCTGCATTTAAGCATGCTTGTCATTTGAGGGGTCCAGTGGTGGCACCCACTGCACTGACTTGCTTATTCGGGACCCCAATGCTGCACTTGCTATCCTGGGTTTTAGAAATCATGAATACAGGAACAGGTTAACAAGGCTTAGTGCTTTGTTTGCTTTCTGTAGATTCTAGGTGGTAGTTGAGATTCTAGAGGTGGGCATGTGGTCAAATCGGTGATGTTATTATGGGTCAAATAGTTCAATATATCACATCTGCTACCCCTAGATGTGATGAATTGATGTCCATGTACTTCAGGTAGCATCTTTACTCATGTGTGCTAATGATTTTTCTAAATCGTTGATGAGTTTGGGGTTGCCATGGCTTTTTACAATGAGATGATTCCATTTACACATATATGTCTGCTCATTTTGAAGGAAAGCCATCGTAAAATCCTCAAATTCCATGCTGAGATGCAAATCTACAATTACTTTATTATGAAAATTAGCATGTCTTTCCTATTTACAAAAAACACAAGCTGACCATAGGTTATGAATAAGCCAGCAAAATAGTTATTTGTTTAGTTCCATAGTTCCACATCCCTCGGGATCCCGTCCACCGTAATGATGCTGTTGTGCTGGTCAACCTCGAGGAGTGAAGAAGAGAGCTGAAAGATGGGAGTGCCTGGGACATAATGCTTCTAGATATGTTGGCTGCTTTCATCACCCATGACCATAATATTTTTTCACCACCGTAAGATTGATGCTAGCAAAAGCACATTTTAGAAGTGGATTTCTCTAGCAGGCACTTGATTTATTTTGCTTGCTTACTCTCTAAAGTATCACACGTGCACTCTGGAGTACTATGGGTCACCGAGGTGTTTCACCCCCCCCCCAAATATTTACATACTCCCACAGTAGCTGTAGAGTAAGCTTTTACACCAGTGACAATGACATCCAAATTGTACCAAGGATTACTACTTACAAACTAAACTGAGTTGAGATGAAGCAGAGTGTTAACTTCAAATGTTCCTATGAATTCCCTCAGAATCAGATGTTGGCAATGGTGTAAAAATAGTTGTGTAAAAACTGAAATCTTGCCTACATCATGTTTATATATTCCTGTATGATGTAGTGTTAACAAACCACGTACTTAACCCAGAATGTACCATCACTCATAATGAAATGTCTGTTGTTTTATATTACTTCAAGACTTCTTATAATACTGAAGATGCTTGTTAAATTCCATGGCTCTAGTAAGCCCCGAAGTAGTGGGACTCAGGGTTGTTCCTTGCACATTTTTTAACAGTGTAACCTCGTTTTCACATCAGGCAAGTGGACGTGAGGTTTTGTGTAAATAATGAAACTAGTATGGTGTATATGAATTACCTCTTCCTCTCTGGGGTGTTCTGTGCTTCCTCAGAAGTAAGATCCTGACACCTGCACATTAAACTAGTGTTCGTTGAGAGTAACACGTTTCTGTCAAGTGATCAAGTTTCATTGACTTGTATTGAGAGGAAATGTTTACTTACTATTTTGATTTTATATCAGTTTTAGCACATAACTACAACTGACCATTTTCTAACTAGAGCCCTGGTCCGTTGAAACGACAATTATCCTTGATTCTTTTTCTGTTGTGCTTACTATTTTTGAGCTCTGGATGGACTCAATGCTTCCTGACGTGCAGTATTAACAGATGTATGCTAATAGATATATTATTATTGGCGAGAGCAGTATGATACTGACGAAAATGTAGTTACGGGTTTACATTACAATTCTGACATATTTGGAGTGAAAATTTTCCACCAATATGGCAAGCTTTTCGTTAAAACCTGCAAAGCTAAGACTCCCAGCCTTGTTGATGTTTGTGACAAGAAAATGTTTCCCAGGAGAATAGTCAGTCTCTGTTGCTCCAGAGTCTGTGCTAGGCGGGCAAGCCTCCAAAAGTGGGAGACGGTTATTCCTCCAACAGCCATCTTATCGCAATGAAAATGTTAGTTTGTCTATTGAAAAATAGCCCACTTTGCACTTTCAGTTTTGTCGACCACTCTTTTGGTAAAGCATTGGAACCTTCTGCGTTGGTAGATTTCATAAAAGAGAGAGGCTGAAGGTAACATTTATTTTTTACTAGGAACGCTCTCCTCTTGTCTAGCAATGTTCACTTTACAGACAGCATGGCGATTGGTCCAGGTTTCGCTGAAAATAATCGCCTTTCTGACCTGCTGGTCTTCTGACTAATAGTAAATAGCATTGACTCAAATAGGAGCCCAAGTAAACAGTCTTTCAATGGAAGGATTACATTCTACTGTTTACAAGCTTGAAATGTATTGTACATTCATCATCCTTTTAATTGCACTCGTTTTTAAATTGGTTTACATTTTCTTTTCTCATATTCCCTCGCACAGAGTTAGTCTAGAGCTCACCCTACATTATTAAACTGTGAAGCAAGAGTACAGACTGGAAGGAAGTTGTTGAAGCGTTAGCACAGTGTGTATACAGGTCTTGAGAGAGGGAAGTATCACTCTGACTGTTGGTCTGCAAATAATTTTTTTCAAGAATATTCATGGACCAAGTTACTTTGGGCAAGCAAAATGCCAAACAGCAAGCTCTTTTGGGGCATGGTGAATGAAGTGGCCCTAGGATCAAACAGACACCATAGCTTTCGGATCGATTCGGCCACTTGGGAGAGTCATATCTACAGTCTTGTGGGCCGACAGATTGGAGTGGAACATCAGCCAGTCCTCCACTTAAATTGACAGGGGTGCAACTGCCTCTGAGCAACAACTACCCCCCAAGTCAGCAGGCAGAGGGAGTGCTTTTGACCATCTCCGAGAAGGAACATCAGGATCTAGTTTGGAAGCCAGAACAAATAGCTGGTCTGATCAAGAAGATGAAGCCTTAAGAGGCCGCCGGACCTAATGGGCTCACAAACGCTATCTTTAAATGCGATCCAGAGTACTGGGCACAGTACTTCTCACCACTCTTCATTACTGATGCGTATGCTAATCGGATCCCAGAATCGTGGAGCGGCAGTATCATACATACTATCTTTAAAAGCAAAAACCCAGCCCTACCTTCGAACTACAGGCTAATAGCGAATATCGATGTAGAAGCTATGCTATATGGCTCCTGCCTGTTACAATTAGTATATCTCGTGTCCTTCTGCTTTGCCCTGCCTTCAACCTGACCTCTCCCATTTCATTACATCCCTATCTCAACGTCACTCTATTTCTTACCTGTCTCTATCTACATCATCACTCTCTACCTCCACATTATTTCTCTTTTAGCCTCACATCTCTCACTGCTTCAACTCTCTGTACCCTACACCTATTGCTCTCTTCATAATCCTAACATCAGTTTGACTCACCATTTATTTGCTACCTCACCTCTCAGTCCCCCTCTTTTTCTTTCTAATTCTGTTACCTTTACCTCACATCTTTTTTACTACATTATTCCTTTTTTGCTTGCTCTTTCTCTACTTTTATCTATCTGTTATTACCTCCTCTCTCTCTCTCTCTCTCTCTCATCTCTTTATGAAACTCCTTCTCTAATTCAACTCACTCTCTCCACCTCACCTTTCTCTTTACATATACCTCTACTTCAGCTCTGACTCTATCCCACTTTTAGCCTCACAAGCATTTCCCCCTCAACGTCTTTCACCCTGCCTATGTGTGTGCTAACGCATCCCTTTATGATATATTATTACACATCAGGACTCGTTTTAGACCAATGAATCTTTTGACCCAGTTGAGAGACACCTTAGGACGAGATAGCTAATCAATATATCAATCAATACATCAATAATGTCATCAATATTTATCACGACAATGCATTTCACTTTAGTCAAAGTCATTAATCAATTCAAAGACGCTACCATGACCTTTCATCCATGAATAACCACACCTTGTTTAGTAGAATTTTATGAGTTTTATTCCCTATTAATTACAGTCTAATAGTAAATATGTTAATCTCAAACCCAAGAAACATAATAGCATAGTCAAGATATGGCAACTTTGGTAAGCTTTCATTAAAGCGAGAATCACAAACATCAGAACATAACACGGCGTGAACATAGAAACATTTAGCAGAGTGTCAATAACGCGTCAGTTCAACAAAACATAATCTTGGTCGTTTGTCTATTTGCGTCAGTTTGATGAACACCTGTCCTAACCACTGATTAGCATTCGCATGTTGGGCTTCATGCAAAACAATTTAGAACACCAATTTGGAAAACATCTAGCTAAGGTCTCTGTCAAAAGCAAGCAGTTGGTACCTAGAAAGGAAAAGCAAACAGACGAATTACAATTGCATTGTCATAATTACCCTCCAAAGTTTAGGTCAGCGCACAGGATCAGTCTTCGTCCCCAGGACTTCAGTCAAATCACCATCAGTCAAAACTCAGCTCCGGGGCAAAAGGGCACTTCCCTCATAAGGAGGTAAAGTGTAACATGGACAATCTAAGGGTGAGGATGGTTTTAAGTAAACCAGCAAGTCACCAAACAGAGTGACAGAGTTTCTGGACAAAATCAATAGCATTCCCTATCTAATTCTTCTTGACTTCCCGTACCATGAGTTTTTATCCCTTTTCTATTGTACACTCCCCCAAAATACTATTGGTTGTTTGTTATACCCCACTATCTTTAACCTATCAAAATAAGCATTAGGTAATCCTAATCTTCACCCCATATTGTTTTACAAGTCTTTGATTGGTCTTTGTAATTGACGTCTTCAGAAGTGGCACGTCCGGTATGATTTCATCCCTTTGTAATTCTTTGCACATGTTTTGGTCAGCAGTTCCATTGTCTTCACCGGTTTGAATGACCATGTACGTTATATTAATCTACACTGTTTCAATTCATTTTAACATTTTTTTTGCAGCCGATGAGAAGCGGTGAGAAACGGATTTACATGGTTACATTCATCTTCCAAAAAGAACTTGCAGGGTCATGTACCCCTTGAGTCAGCACACTGAAAAATAGAAAAATGCATTTAATATGAGAGCCAAGCAGCTAAGCTGCCGCTCATGCTAACTTAAGGCCTATGAGGTTTTCAATACAGATTTAATAACGCAAATGTTAGTATAAGGTCATTTGAACGTAATATAAACATTTTGGTCATCATTATTAGTTTGCGTATACATTGGTGGCCACTCTTCGTGGTCACAATTCAAGTACATGTCTAAGCAAAATAACTATGATTATAGTTTCTAAGTGGTAATATCACACCTTAAATCATAAACAATATATGTTAATATAGATTATATAAGCTACGCTCTCTCATATGCATTTTGCTTCCATCTTCCCCTTACCTCTACCTCTCTACTGCAGCTCTTTTCTCCTGATACACCTTTCTTTATACCTTTCAACTCATCTCTACCTTTCTCTCATCCCCATACTATCTTTTTCCGAAAACCCATCTTCTGCCTTGATGGTCTGGCCGCCTAATTTAGATGTTGGCGGTCTCATAGATAATAACCTGCACGAGCCCCACCAACACCTCCAAGGATTCCCATCAGCTGCCACGGTGCCAGTGGAAAGATTGGCCGATGGAGGGACTCCAGCCACACTTACCACTATGCAGATTTTGATGTGCCTTACAAACAAAGGGGGTCATTCTGACCCTGGCGGTCATGGACCGCCAGGGCCAACGACCGCGGAAGCACCGCCAACAGGCTGCCGGTGCTTCCATGGGCATTCTGACCGCGGCGGTACAGCCGCTGTCAGAAACGGGAAACCGGCGGTGTCCCGCCGGTTTCCCGCTGCCCCAGGGAATCCTCCACGGCGGCGCTGCAAGCAGCGCCGCCATGGGGATTCCGACCCCCTTACTGCCATCCTGTTCCTGGCGGTTTTCACCGCCAGGAACAGGATGGCGGTAACGGGTGTCGTGGGGCCCCTGGGGGCCCCTGCAGTGCCCATGCCATTGGCATGGGCACTGCAGGGGCCCCCTAACAGGGCCCCACATAGATTTTCAGTGTCTGCGTGGCAGACACTGAAAATCGCAACGGGTGCAACTGCACCCGTCGCACCCCTTCCACTCCGCCGGCTCCATTCTGAGCCGGCATCCTTGTGGAAGGGGGTTTCCCGCTGGGCTGGCGGGCGGCCTTCTGGCGGTCGCCCGCCAGCCCAGCGGGAAACTCAGAATGACCGCCGCGGTCATTTGACCGCGGTGCGGTCATTCGGTGGCTCCCGCCGGGCGTGCGGTTACCGCCGCCGGCGGGAGTCAGAATGACCCCCAAAGTGTCCCGGTCAGGCCTCCAAGTCCGACTTGGCAGGGAAGGAGTGAAAACTCACCTTTTTTCCTGATGCCACTTCTGTTTCCAGCTGGAAATGACTGGACAACACCCTCCATCGCTGCTACCACTGGACCAGGGAGAAAACATGACCCCCTGTCATTGGACCTGAAGGTAGGGAACATGCATGGGCTGTGTACTTTGGGGGGTCACTGTACATGAGGTCGGAACCACTGCAGACATTTACATGTCACAGTAATTTTTTAAGATTACTGTTTCAAGCATATGTCAGGGACACGAGTGAGTTAGATAGTGGTGGGGGTACACTAGTACACAGCACATATTGAACACATACACAACTGTCATTATGGCATCAGTATTTATTGGCAAATGAATGATGGCATCACAATAACAGTACTATTACACTTTTCAACTGTGTCCATGTGTGCACATTGCAAGGGGACCTGTATCTATCATGTTGTGCTTCCATTTGTGTGTATGAGTCAGTATGTGTATGTATGAGTGTGATGCGGTTGAATGGTTGAGTTGGAGGGAGGTGTAGTAGGTGCTGTGGTTGTGTCAGTATGTGTGCCACTTGCATATGGCATTGCTGTTGTTCTGTATGTTATGAAGTGTGCTGTGTTGCTGCAAGCAACATACAGGTGAGTGTTGTTGTGCGGCGGTTGTTGTTGTGATGTGTGTAGTTGTGATGTGTGAGTGTGTGTAGATCAGTGTGTAGTTGTGTTTATTTTAACATATTTTATTAAGTTTTGAACACTCATAGGCAATACAATCAAAGATATCTGTCCTATGCCCCTCATCTCTGAAGTGCAAGGTCCTCTATTGGTCAATCCTCCTCTGCTCTCTATTCGTCACTTCAAACCATCATACATGTCTATAACATACACTTATGGCCTTGTGCCCTCTCTTCCCCCTGCACCACTCCCATGCACCCCCCGTTATGAGTGTGTAGTTGTGTTGGTTGTTGTGGTTGTGTCGTGTGTGGGTGCAGCATCTCTAGTTTGTGTATGTTATGGTACAGATGTATGACAATTTGTGTTTGCAGCATGTACATGTTGTGTCGTGGTGAAATGGCAATGGTCAATAGTGTGTATGGTGTGTTGTGTCATGTGGAATGCAGGGGGACAGTTATGGAGAAGGTACAGTGTTGGTGTGTGACTTACCTTTATTCTGTAGCGACTACCATTGTGTGCTGTCCATTGGGTCCCATGATGTCCTCCCTCTGTCAGAGAACCGCCGCCAGTAAACCGCCTGCAGGACTGTAAAAGTTAAATGTGGCGGCGGTTGTTGTTGTGAAGTGTATAGTTGTGATGTGTGAGTGTGTGTGGATCAGTGTGCAGTTGTGTTTTTTTAAACACATTTTATTAAGTTTTGAACACTTATAGGCAATACAATCAAAGATATCTGTCCTATGCCCCTCATCTCTAAAGTGCAAGGTCCTCTATTGGTCAATTCTCCTCTGCTCTCTATTCGTCACTTCAAACCATCATGCATGTCTATAACATACACTTATGCCCTTGTGCCCTCTCTTCCCCCTGCACCACTCCCACGCACCCCCCGTTATGAGTGTGTAGTTGTGTTGGTTGGTGTGGTTGTGTCGTGTGTGGGTGCAGCATCTCTAGTTTTTGTATGTTGTGGTGTAGATGTATGGCAATTTGTGTTTGCAGCATGTACATGTTGTGTTGTGCTGAAATGGCAATGGTCAATAGTGTGTATGGTGTGTTGTGTCATGTGTAATGCAGGGGGACAGTTATGGAGAAGGTACAGTGTTGGTGTGTGAATTACCTCTATTCTGTAGCCACTACCATTGTGTGCTGTCCATTGGGTCCCATGATGTCCTCCCTCTGTCAGAGAATCACCGCCAGTAAACCGCCTGCAGGACTGTAACAGTTAAATGTGGCAGGCGGAACACCGTCAACTTGATGGTCTTCTAAGGTCCTCTGCCATGGCAGTTTGGCAGTAACAGCACCAAGATCTAAATCAGGCCCTAAGTCTCCTAACTGCAACTAGATATTAAAATTGTCCTTGCCCTTTAAAAACCATGTGCTAGAAAGGGAATATACATTTTCCTTTTTTCGGTCTGAAATCCACAATCAGTTTCTGACTGGCATCATAGGGGCAAAACAATAGCTTATTACATATCACCTTCATGCTCAGTTTGTGATATTTAGACAAAGCACATGCCGTCTTGATATTCTAATAATTAAAGAGACACAGTTTCTCACATATAGAAATTAAAACACAATGGGCCAAATGTACTAAATACTGATGAAAAAAATAGCCACAATTTGCAACTAGTATTTTTGTGAATAGTATATAATTTTAGTAACCAAACTATGTATTTGTAGGCTGATTTATAGAGTTTCATTTCGGGGTGGGTAACAATGTGACTTTCCTCTTTAATATTATTGAGGTAGTTCACAAATTGCAACTCACTCTGGTTGGTGGCCATCACTGGGATGCTCGCCAGCTAGTGTCAGCAGACCACCATGCCTGTGAACATATTTATGTAAAGAAAACCTTTTCTTTGAATGCAGTCATTTTACCTAAAAGAAAACTGTGCTGATTTCAAAATAAGTTAACATGTATATAAAGTTTATTTGCATGTTTACAGTGGTCCCCTGTCCCATTGTCTATTACTCATCATTGTTTTTACTTTTGCAATGGTGAAGGGGCTCAAGAGGGAGATCTTTTATTTTCTGAATGGCTTATCACTCCACCTAGTAAGTCAGTCAAACATTAATAAGTGTAATTACAATTCTGTATTTGGAAGGGACAACTATAACACGCCCCTTCCAATATAGCATAGATAGTCGCAATCTCAAATTATTAAAAGTTTACTGATTCATAAGATGGGATTGTTACATTGAAAAAAAGCATTTTTGTGTTCACAAACTGCAAATTAGAGTGTTTTCAACAGTAAAAATCTTTTGGCCCCTAGGTTGTGTTAAATAAACAAGAAAGTAATTTACTAACTGATATAATTACAAAATCAGAGTCCATGGACTGTATCTTGGTGCCATTCATTGTCATGACTTATAAGACACCTGTGCATTTGTTTTTGCAGTTTTTAGGGGGCAAGGATGAGTGTTACACTGAGCTATGATTGAGGGCATGATTTAGATCTTGGCAGAAAGGAATACTCTGTCACAAATGTGACGGACATCCTGTCCACTGTATTACGATCCCATTATATTAAATTGAGATCATAGTACAGCGGATGGGCTATATGTCACATTTGTGACGGAGTATTCCATTTGCTGGGATCTAAATCAGGCCCTTAGTGTATTCGGGTGCTGATGTGGGTGTCGCAGTGAGTTCTTCATTTTTATCTGTGATTGACCTGTCTAAACCACATGCATAACTTGGATGAGCTGTAGAAAGCATGGATTAAAAACATGGAATGGCATTTACAGTTCTGTGTTTTCATGCTGTGTTCTCTGCAGCCCATGCACTAATGGAGATTTTCCGAGTTTATGTATGTGCCCTAGACAGGGCAATTTTGAGTAAATCATGAACACAGACCTGGTATGCATTTGTACTCCACATTAAATGACCCTGCCTTATTAGGAAAATGAGAAATTGATGGATAATTAGCCAAATACAAGCAAACAACAACACCACCAAATTATTTCTAAGCCTAAATGGATTTGCTGGGTAATGTAAGAACTTAGTGGTGGGGGATCTCAATGAAAGTACAACTTCAGTGTGTGGCAACGTTTTTAGATTTCCCTGAGATTAGTGGATCTCACCTCTGATGAAATCTCCAAGTTTGTTTCCATTCTTAAAGATGATGGCTCCTTCGAACAGAGAAAGGGTTGAAAAGCATAGCATAACAAATGATTTAAAGGCAGGGTTGTAGGCCTGAATATTGACTACATAAATATTATCCTATCCGAGTATTAAGGTGAAACTATTGACTGGCAGAATATTGTGAAACTCATACTTAAAATATCAACATTTTGTCCTACAAAAAAATGTAAAATAATTTTGGAAACATCTATTCATCTAAAAATAAACATAAATTAAATGTCTTCACAAATAACCGTACTGTTTAGTTTAAAAAAAATTAAAATATGTTTTTTAGAAATGTAAAAAATACATTTTGTCCTACAAAAATATCTAGCTAAAATTATCTACTACAAAAATATAGGTTACAATAATATTTAGTTTTAAAATGAATTTTAGTATATTAAAGTGAAAAATTTCAATAATAAAATGTAAAAATAAATTAATTAAATTAGAGATATTTTTTACATTTTAAAATTGCAGGACTTTTCTTAAAGTATATTTCACTCAAAGCTAATTTATTGTTCACATGCTATTTAAAAATATACAGTTTAAATTAGAAATAATCAACAAATATCACAGCTTTTGCATTAAAAATATTTACTTTGATAATTATGTATTAGAAAAAATTTAAAATAATTTTGGAAACATCTATTCATCTAAAAATAAACATAAATTAAATGTCTTCACAAATAACTGTACTGTTTAGTTTTTAAAAAAATTAAAATATGTTTTTTAGAAATGTATAAAATACATTTTGTCCTACAAAAATATCTAGCTAAAATTATCTACCACAAAAATATAGGTTACAATAATATTTAGTTTTTAAATTAATTTTAGTATAACAAAGTGAAAAATATAAATAATAAAATGATAAAATAAATTAATTAAATTAGAGATATTTTTTACATTTTAAAATTGCAGGACTTTTCTAAAAGTATATTTCACTCAAAGCTAATTTATTGTTCACATGCTTTTTAAAAATATACAGTTTAAGTTACAAATAATCAACAAATATCTCAGCTTTTGCATTACAAATATTTACTTTAATAATTATGTATTATAAAAAATGTAAAATAATTTTGGAAAATATCTATTCATCTAAAAATAAACATAAATTAAATGTTTTCACAAATGACTATACTGTTTAATTTTAAAACAAATTAAAATATGTTTTTTAGAAATGTATAAAATACATATTTTTGCTGAATTTTATTTTTTAACATGTACATATGCACAAGACCCTTAAAACAACAAAACTGAATTAAATAGTTATCAAAATATTTTACAAAATAATTACTTAATGACAAAAACATAATTAACTAAATGTCAAACTCAAAGATCAACAACAATCCAAAGATCAACAATCCAAAGTAAAAATAAAACAATTTGTAATACACACTAACATTAAAATATATACATAAAAATAAACTTTACTTGTGGCAATTACATTAAGTATTCTAACTCCAGTCTGACTAACATTGAGGAAAGTGCTTCATTGTGTGAGGGGTCCGATTTACTATTCTAGTGGTAGTCCAGGTAAATTGGGGAAAGTTCATCCATTAAGGAGGTCGTAATTACTAATTTAACCAATATTGGAGAAATATTTAGGTGGGTCCGATTTACTATTTGAATAGCAGTCCAACTAACTTTAGTGAAAGTGCATTACTTTTGAGACTAAGGTTTACTATTTTAACTAACTCCAATCCAGTTGTTGCAAATGCATATATTTTGAGGGGGCAGATTTACAATTCTAGCTCCCCTTCAACTAATAGTGGAGAAACTGCATCATTTTGGGTTGTTAGATTTACTATTCCAACTCAAATCCAGTCAACATTGGAGAAAGTACATATGTTTGTGGGAAGGAGGTCAGATATACTATTCTTACTCCAGACCAATTAACATTGGGATGAGTATGCATAGCTGTGGGAGGAAATATTTACTATTTTAATTTCAGTCCAACAAAAGTTTGGGTAAGTGGATGTAATTGGGTAGGGGGAACATGTATTATTCTAATTCCAGTCCAGTAAACGTTGAGATACACACATATAATTAGGGACATCACAATTAATAATAAAACAAAATTATGAAAAACATTTCTTATTTTAATACTATATTTTAAACTTTACTTTAAATATTCAAAATTTTATCCTACACATATTATCAATTTCCATGTGATTTTAAAATGCAGTGCATTAAAATATATAGCATTTTAATAAGACATTTAGGCCCTCATTACAACATTGGCGGTAAATGTCACCTACCGCCGTACTGACGGCCGCCGACATACCGTGATTTCGGTGGTATACCGCTACGGGTATTTTGACCGACACAGAGAAATCAGCCAATATACAGCCACCCACACAAGTCCGCAAGACAGAGGGTCAGTGATAAAATGGCGGTACCAAAACCCACACCGTTCCGCCAACAGAAATACGGCCACTGTATCAGGACCCACAAATCACTGCAGCGGTCTTTCAACCGTGCTAAACCATTGGCGGTACACACAGCTGCGCTCAAAATACACACACACTTACAAAACTACACCGCATTGGACAATTCAAACTACACACACCTGACACACATACACACACCACACACCCACACCACTATAAAACACACATTACCCACAACCCTTTCAACGAAAAAAAAGATTGCTAACAGAGATAGAGGGACAAGCCAGGAGCACCCACTCAATCTGAGTCACAGAACACCATCACCCATATACCATCCACGCACCGCACAGCACACACCACAACACATCACCCTACACATCCTCACACATACCACTCACACCACATTCATGGCATCCCAAAGACACCCCAGGTTTTCAGAGGAGGAGCTAAGGGTCATGGTGGAGGAAATCATTCAGGTAGAGCCAAAGCTATTTGGATCACAGGTGCAGCAGACGTTCATTGCAAGGAAGATGGAGCTATAGCGGAGGATCGTGGACAGGGTCAGCGCTGTTGGACAGTACCCCAGAACAAGGAATGACATCAGGAAGAAATGGAATGACCTACGGGGAAAGGTGCGTTCTGTGGTTGCAAGACATCAGTAAGCCATACAGAGGACTGGCGGTGGACCCCCACCTCCTCCTCCACAACTAACAATGTGGGAGGAGAAAGTCTTGGAGATCATGCATCCTGAGGCCCTGGCAGGAGTAGCAGGAGGACTGGACTCTGGTAAGTCAAATCTTCACTACTATATCCCCCACCCTACCTGCATGCCATCACAAACTCCTACCCCTACTCTCACCCCATCACTCCACCTCCTCACATTTAAACCACTATCACAATCCACCCATCCCAATATCAAGCCCTGCATGCAACACCAATGCATGGACACCCATCACAGACCTACATGGACATTAATCACTAAAGCATGCCCATTGGAGAGAATCCCCTAGCCCACAAAATCAACACGCACACAAGGCTAAGCTGACAGGGTTATCACAACCATACAGGGAAACACACCCATGCACAAGATGGCACACGCAGATACAATAACACTGCATTTCATCCCCACAGGACCCCCCATCAACGTCACCAGAGAGGAGGTGCCACCAACATCCAGTGCCCCTACAGAAGAGGCCCACAGTGATGACAGCGACTCTGCACGCCTGGATCACAATGACCAACCTGGCCCATCAGGGACCTCTGGACCGTTGGTTACTGTGCCACAGTCTCATACCACCACAGACCCACCCCCCTCAGGAAACATCAGCACAGCACCCACCCAGCGGGCCCATACCACTGTCCCCAGGACACGTCAATCAGCAGTGTGTCCACCACTACAGGGACCCAAGGCAACCCCACAAACCCAAGACAATCAGGGACCTGGGGTCAGTGGCAATGGGCACACGGTTCAGTGGACAGAGGCAGAGGACAACAGTGAAGCTGGGAGGACTGCTGTGCGACAGAGGGAGGACAGGCCCAGGCAACCCACTCTCCATGAGGCACTTGCAGGGATCCTGGGAGCATACTACCATTCCCAGGAGACCTTGGGCCAGATACTGGCCAAGTTGCAGGAGACCCAGTGGCTGCAGGAGGGCAGTTCCTGGGGATCAGGGAGGACCTCAAACACATCCACACCATCCTGGTCATCATTGCAGGGGTGCTGGCTGACATGGCCAACACCATTAGGGAGGCAGTGGCACACCACCGGGCCCCTGACACTAGCCACACCGAAGAACAGCCCTCCGCCCGCGCTAGTGGACAGGAGGCCCCACCACAGGAACAACAGGCCACCAGCACCACACCCCCTGCAGAAGGAGAACCACCCCACAAACGGTCCCTGCAATCCAGGCAGAAGCCAGAGAACATTGCCAAGACCCCCGCCAGGAAATAAGACTCTCCTTATTGTCAACCTTGTGTCCCACTCTGTTACCCTGTCCACCTTGACCTGCCATTGCTCCCCTTCCTATGCCCCATTGGACAATGCACCTGTGTTACAAAGAGACTGGACTCTATCTGGACATTCCTCCTCCATCAACCCAGCCCATTACACATCCCCCTCAACCTCTTAGCACTTACATAAACACCCTTGGAACAAGTACAAGTCTGGAGTCTGTCAATTGATTGAAATATGTATTAGTACACATTGCAATTCATATGTACAGTTATATATACATTGGTATGACCTGTAGTGGGCAGCAGTAAACACACCAGGAACCAGAGTGGGGCAGAGAGATCTGAAAATAGAGATGGCAAAGGGTACAGTAAGTAACCATAGAAATAAGGAAATCATGCTGCCATTTTCAATGTCCAACAGAAAACTGCATTGTAAAGTTAAGTTACAGTGTCTTACCTGTGTCTGTCACTGAAAGCACTGCTGTATGAGTGAACTTTTGTTGTCTACATCTTCATCCTCTGCCTCCTCTTCCTCACTATCCACAGGCTCCACTGCTGCCACAAGACCATCTCCAGGCTCATCCTCCTGCAGAAAAGGCACCTGGCGTCTCAAGGCCAGGATGTGCAACATGCAACATGCAACGATGATCTTGCACACCTTCTTGGGTGAGTAGTACAGCGATTCACCAGTCAGATGGGGGTATCTGAACCTAGCCTTCAGGAGGCCGAAGGTTCTCTCAATTATCCTCCTTGTTCATCCCTGTGCCTCATTGTATCGTTCCCCTGCCCTTGTCCTGGCATTCCTCACTGGGGGCAGTAGCCATGAGAGGTTGGGGTAACTAGAGTCACCTACAAATATCGAGGGATACCTGTTAGCCACACACTCACCCTTAGGGACAACCCCATACCCATACACCTACATATACTGGGTGGGGACCATGGGCTCACCTATTAGCCACACCCGGTGCCTCTGGAGTTGAGCCATCACATATGGGATGCTGCTATTCCTCAAGATAAAGGCGTCATGCACAGAGCCAGGATACTTGGCATTCACATGAGAGATGTACTGGTCCGCCAAACACACCATCTGCACATTCAGAGAGTAATAGCTTTTTCTATGCCTGAACACTTGTTCATTTCTCCAGGGGGGGTATGACAAATGCTACATGGATACCATCAATGGCTCAAATGATGTTGGGGATATGTCCAAGGGCATAAAAGTCAGCTTTCACTGTGGCCAAATCCTCCTCCTGGGGGAATACGATGTAGCTACGCATGTGTTTCAGCAGGGCAGACAACACTCTGGTCAACACGTTGGAGAACATTAGCTGAGACATCCCTGATGCCATGGCCACTGTTGTTTGGGAGAAACCACTTGCCAGGAAATGGAGCACTGACAGGACCTGCACTAGAGGGGGGATACCTGTGGGGTGGCGGATAGCTAAAATCAGGTCTGGCTCCAATGGGCACATAGTTCTTGGATTGTGGCCCGATCAAGTCTTTAGGTTAGGATAATATGTCTGTCCTCCATAGTCGCCAGGTCCACAAGGGGTTTGTACACGGGGGATGTCTCCATCTCCTATTCATCCTCAGCGGTTAAACTCTAGGGTGGAAAACGGTGAGCAGAGGGTCATAATCACATATATGTTGTAATAAAAATGCAGTATCTGAATTTGAAAATCATTTAATGGAGAGGCAAGTGGAAATTAGGTAATTTCGCTGGCGTTGTGCACCGTTGCGGTCGGTGATCGATGACCGCCACGCAACTTCACATTGGTTGTCATTGAGCCCTATGGGTTCCAGAAGCCAATGGCGATGTACGCCGGCGGTGATGGTACGCACAGCCGCGGACGTGACTGCCATTTTCTAACTGTTAAATCACTTGCTACCTGACCTTCAACAGGAGAGGACCTATACTGCAAGTGCCGCTGTGACCTGTGTCTGGAAGTGACAATGGATTGAGTGTCTGGGGAAAGGGCCCTCGCCTTTACTTCAGAGGAGTTGGAGAGACTGGTGGCTGGGGTCCTACCCCGGTATACTTCACTCTATGGTCCTCCAGACAAACAGGTGAGTACACTTTGAGCATGATGTGTGGGCCATGAATGTATGGAGTGCTGTGTGTGTATACCTCGTGTAGGGCGGGGCTGAGGGGTCCAGGGTAGAGTGCTGCATGTCTGGTGGTCAATGTCTGTGTGTAAGGTGATGGGAGGGATGTTGTGCGACTTGAGTGTGACAGTCCGGACAGTATGACTAATACCTTTTTTTTATGCATATTTCCCTGCAGGTCATCGCCCATCAGAAAAAGGGTATTTGGCGTGCCATCACCAAGGAGTTGCGGACCCTGTGGTTCTTTGACAGGCGGAGTACCCACTGCCGCAAATGATGGGAGGAACTGCGCCGCTGGGCAAGGAAAACAGCAGAGGCCCTGCTGGGGCTGGGCTCCCAACGAGGAAGGGGTGCCCGTCGTACCCTAACCCCCCTGATGTTCCGCATCCTGCTGGTGGCCTATCCGGAGTTGGATGGGCGATTGAGGGCATCACAGCAGCCACAAGAGGGTGAGTACAGATTCTGAATCATGACTTTGCACTCGTTAAGGGTTTAGCTGGGTGGGGGAAGTGGGCTGTGGGTGCCCCTAGGCCAGGGCGAACTGGCAGGGTAGGTCCCTTGTTGGGCAGGCTCTGAAGCACTCCAACCCCAATAGTGTTAGTGGGCATCAGGTGCGCAGGGTTTCTGCCGTGGTCATGATTCCATTTTTTTTACCACCGGCCTGTCCGCCGCTTTAACACCAACCACCAGGGTTGTTATGAGGGCCTTCATGTTTAGAGCACATGATGTGTATTGCACAAAGTAATAATTAGATTCTAGGGTGCAGGGATGGGTATTGCATCAGTTTATTGATCAGTTTTTAGGGTGCCAACATGGGTTTTGCACCGGGTTACTGATTCATTTTTAGGGCACCCGGTTACATATAAATTTTTAGGGGGCAAGGATGACTGTTGCACTGAGCTATGATTGAGGGCTTGATTTAGATCGTGGCAGAGGGGAATACTCTGTCACAAATGTGACGGACATCCTGTCCGCTGTATTACGAACCCATTATATCCTATAGAGATCATAGTACAGCGAATGGGCTATCCGTCACATTTGTGACGGAGTATTCCATTTGCTGAGATCTAAATTAGGCCCTTAGTGTATTAGGGTGCTGATGTGGGTATTGCAGTGAGTTCTTAATTCGTTTTTAGGGTGGGGAGATTGGTATTTCACCAGGTTACTGATTTGTTTTTATGACTCCAGTGTGGATATTTCAGCAGGCTTCTAAAAAGGTTTTAGTGTGCACGCGTGGGTAGTAGACCAGTTTAACCATTATTTTTTACGGTGCTGGTGTGGGTTCTAGACCACATTAGTAATTCATTTTTAGTGCTCAGGAATGGGTATTGCACCAGGATACTGATTAGTTTTCATGGGTGCAGGAATGGATGTTTGCCTCATTTTAATAATTTCTTTTAAAGATAAAGGGATTAGTATAGAACAGTGGTATTTAGGACTGGGGGATAGGTATTGAGCAGGGATCCTAATTAGTTTTCAGGATTCAGGGTTGGGGAGAGAATATTGGCAGTAAGAAGTATTTAGGGCTCAGGCATAAGTAGAGGTTGCATGAAGATTTTATCACTGAGGAATAAGTATTGTTTTAGGGTCCATGAATGTCAGTGGGGTTATAACTCTTGAAATGTTTATATATATTTGGAGTAAAGGATGCCAATAAATGTCTTGTGAAGTCAACACTAGTCACTTAAAGGCCTCCCCATACCTTGAAAAATGATCCACAATAATTTCAGCTCCTGTTCCAGAAGAAAGAGTAGCACTCCACTGGTTCAATTGCAAAGTAAGTTACTTTCTCCCAACCTAGAAATAAGTCTATGAGTTCCAGCCAACTGGCCCTGGTCACAAGCATGCTACACAGTGTTTCTTACAATTATTTTAAAATAAAGCAGCTATACTTCATTGCAGAGTCTCTTGGTTACAGTCAGTAAGATCATAATAGAACTTCTATCTAATTAATCTATTCAATATTGTTAAAGAAATAAAGATAATGTTAGTTCCATTGTTATATTCAAGTCTAAATGGTCATGGTATGCTATGATCATGCTAAGGCTGACTGCGAGCAAAGGTAAGATACGGGGGCCAGGTTTGTCGAAGTGAAAAGTTTTCCCGTCAAACTTAGTGGCCCATTATGAGTTTGGCAGATGGGAACACCTGGCTGCCAAACACCCGACGGGTTGGCTGCTTTCATACTGGGGACCACCTTGCCGGCCCTATCACAACCTTCCCACTGGGCTGATAGGTGGAAAAACAAGGTTCCCGCCTGTCAGCTCAGTGGGAAAGATGTGGCAGCATTGTCGTCGGCTCATAATAGAGCCAGCGGCAATGGTGCCGCACACAGGGTGCACCAGCACCCTCGAAATGCACACCATCTGCACAGCAGACTGTGCACATTTTGAGTTTGCTGAGCAGGGGGTCCCCTGCACTGACCATGCCAACAGCATAGGCAGTGTAGGGGCCCCCATGTGGCCTCCTGCAATTGTTTTCCACCAGCCTTTTCATGCTGGTTGAACCGCCATGAAAAGGCTGGGGAAGAACAAGGTTGTAATCAGCAGGGCCGGGTTGAGTTCAGCACCAGCCTGGCTGATTACAATCTATGCTGTCGTCAACCTATTACGATCTGGGATCCTGGAAGGGGTGGTGGTAATTTGGAGGGTCTGGCCACCAACCTCGTAATCTGGCTGTTGGAGCGCCACTGCCACGGAGGTCTGACAGCCACAGTGAGTATGGCGGTCCTGGGACCTCCAGACTCATGATCAGACCCTTATGGCCTGATTACGACCCTGTCGGTCTTCACTCCACCAGGGCCATGGTGGTCAGACCTCCACATTATGACCATGGCAGTTTGGCCACGGTTGGACCACCAGCATTGCCAGCTTCCCTCTGCTAGAGGGACTGGTGGCACTGGCGATCCTAATCCACCAGGGCACTGCTGCATGCAGAGCCACCCTGGGGATTACAACTCTCCCTCTCCACCAGCTTTTACATGGTGGTTGCACTGCCATGTAAATCTGGCGAGACAGGGTGAAGGGTGCCCCATGGGGGCCCCTGCACTTGCCATGGGCAGTGCAGGTGTCACCAAGGACAGCCCCATCATGCTGTTCTCTGTCTGCATTACACCCTACGCATCACAGCATACCTGCCAATTCAATTATGAGCTGGCATTAATGTAGTGGGCTGTTTCCCTCTGACCATTTCCGCCTGCTGACCCAACGGGGAACTTGTAATGGTCCCTGCGGAAAGGTGGCCACACTGGCGGCAACCTGACCACAGGAGTTTTCCCCCGCCAAACTTATAATGACCCCCTTAGTGTCTGGAATGGAAGTCAAAAATCCTTGGCTGGGCAAGGCAGCAGATTGTGGCCAAAGAGGGCTCTACATCATAAGATAGCAGCTGGACAAGATCTCACTGAAAATGTTGACATTTGGTGAGAAATCCCCAAGTCAGAACGAATGGTTTTGCATTTCCAAATTTGTGATTTCCTATTAAAAAATCGCAAATTAGGAAATGCAAACCCAAGGTTGCCTAAGGTCCTACTGCCCTCCTTGATGCATCAAAAAAGTGGTGCACATACAAAGCACAAAAATGTCCTAGCGGCATGTGCATGCCAAATGGCACTTTAGAAAATATATTTTGAATGCATTTTTTTTAATTTGCACATGCTTACCATCGACTTGAAGTCAGTGGTAATAGTAATCAATAAATACCCATTTTTCTTTTAGGAAATGCATTGTACATGTTCTTAGGAAATCGCACATAGGAAATGCCTGTTTGGGACTTCCTATTTGGGAATCACAAAATGCAATTTCTACTGGTTAGAAATGACATTTTGCAATTCCCTATCTGCCTTTGTATATCTGAAAAGGCAACTTAGCATTTCCAAAAGGACCAAAATTGCAACTTGGTCTGTTAAGAAATGGAAAATGCTGTCGCACATTTGGCCCTTAGGCCCATCAGGGATGCACCTTTGTTCAGTTGGCTTGCAGAGGGTCCCTGTCCCTCATCAAATCTCTGAGCAAAATGCTGGCAAAAAGGTTCTAGGTCCCAGGTTTCAGAAAACCTCAGGAGGAGTACACTTTGACACCACCCATTGGTCCAGGACCTTGGGGACAGACCTTGAGAGCCAAGAATCACTCCAGCAGAAGCCAACAGCAGGGTCCTGGACAGGCTCAGCTGGAACCGGTCAGCTGGGAATGCAGGGAAAAGGCCTAATAGAGTTTGTTATGTCCCTGTAGTTCAAAACGAAGGGTAGCCTTATGACTTTTGAAATCCACATGTTTGCCTTGTATATAAAGGGAGAGAAGTTCAGGCCTTCAAGGCTCTTCTCAGGTCACAGATAGCAGGTCCAGTCCTCTTCTGTTCTTCCAAAGGCCCAGGAGCGAACCGAGGAGGGTACCGAGAATGCTACAAGCCTTTCTGGCAGGTACATGTATGAGCAGTGCCAGCCCCTGGGTGGGAAAACCTTTATACATTCCTTAGTCTAGGTTCCATTCCTTATACCTTCCTTAGTCTAGGTTCCTAGGTGAAGCCCTATCCACTTTTGCAGCACTCCCTGTGTTCTTTACTGCAAACTATCCCACAGTGCCTTTATTTACCTAATCTAAAAGCAAGATGGCAAAACCTTTCTTTCCCTATGTAGAGCACCCGTCCTGTGCACATGTAGATGTGTGGCTATGATAATGGGCAAACCTTCCCTTGTGGTCACTCCAAATCAGTTCTTGGATCAGCTCCTATCCCACTGGGATTGGTGCCTGGCTGGCAAGCAGGGCAATAGGTGGGCAGACCCAGGTGTGAACTACCTCTGGCTGTAACAGAGTAGGCATCCTTTGAAGATAATTACATTCCTGTACACAGCACAGAGAAAGGAGAAAGGAGAAAGGAGAAAGGAGAAAGGAAGGTCCTCCCCTCTCCCTTTGTCTCAGCTTTGGGATCCACTTCACAACTAATCACGGAGCCGTTCAGCTCCTGGGTCACAGTGAACACTGGTAGATAGGCACATTTGACATACTCAGGAAAATGACAACTTTGTGAAAGTGTCATTTTAGCATAGTGATATAAAATCTGTCTCAGTCATTAAGTTGGATTTATATTTACTAATAAAATGAGTACCTGAACCATATTTCTAGGTGCTCTCAAACTGAAATTAGGTCCTGTTCATTGGTATTGTGTAAACCCGTGTTTTTCTATGAGAGGGCCAGTTTGCTACGGTGAAAAACAACTATAGAGCTTTTTCCCTCCTGGAACATGTAAAACATTCAATATAAATTTCCTACTATTTTAAATACTGTAAGAAATTGGGTTATTGGTTGAGGTGGGTGAAAGCCCCAATCAGACAAAAAACAAAATCCTTGCAATGGTGGAACACAAAGTTACCAAATTAACCTGTGCTTAGCCCTCTGGCAGCTTGGCACAAATCAGTCAGGTTTACCTTAGAGGCAAAGTGTATAGTATTTATGCAACAAGAATAAGCCCAACCAAATTTGGTAGAATCAGAGATATTCAATGTTAACGTTTTGAATAGCTATAGCGCCTGAAGCACAAAGCTCCATTCATGGTCATCTGATCATGCTTGACCGGGGGAAAGTTAGAAGTTCCGGCCAACTAAGAGAGAGGTTGGGCCGGATACAGGGACCAGGTTAGTCCCACTAAAGAAGTTACGTTCTCAAAGTATGGCATAAAGAGTTTCGCATATGGTGGAAGAGGCCGCAAGGAGCAGGGAGGCCGTTTCATATGGCTGTCGCTGTAGTGTGAAGAGCAGGCCTGGCCTCAAGGACGGTCATCGATGTAGTGTGAAGATCCAGTTGGGAGTCATGGACAGTCAACTGTGCGTTGGAGGGCACCGTGAGCTGTTGTTGCTGTAGTCCAAAGTGCTGATCTCACATTACCAATCTACACTGACCATTGCGTTAGCACAAAGAGTTGGGTGCATCGGAGCTCCACTTTAGCAGTCATCTCAGGCGGCAGAGTCTTGGCATGAACGGTTCTGCAGAGTCTAAAACTACAGGATTTCACCTTTCTTTGTAGAAGAATGCTCTCTGATGCAAGCCAAAAGTCCAGGGCCTGAGGAGGCACTTCTTGTGGATAAGGGATTCACTCTAACAGAGGCCAGCAGGGTTCTTTCAAGACCAGTTGCAGGTCTGGTCAGTTGAGCAGATGCAGAACAGGTTTCTGGAATGTTTCTATATGTATAAATCACACAGGAGGCCAACCAGCTAACCCTGGGAGTCACTATGGTGGTCCTGGGTTCAAGGAGCAGGTCCAGGCTCCGACCCTCATGCAGCAGGGCAGTCCATCTAGCAGCAGGGCAGCAGGGCAGCAGGAAAGTCCTAATTCTGAGTCTTATACAGAATAAGATGTGATCTGATGAGTGGCTTGGGAGGTTCAATATATAGAGATGGTGCCAGCCTTTGAAGTGATGGAACTCCCTACACTACCCCCTGTTTCTGAAAGGACATCCCTTCCCCTGTCAAAGCTCTGAATAGTCTGGGGTTACAAAAGACTAGAGTCAGATACCTTTGTGTGTGTCCTGGAAGCAGCCGTTTCAAATGTAAGTGGAGCAGAAAACAATCCTATCCCAACCATCCTGCCTGCACCTAGCCCCCTTTCATCTCACTGTCTTGGAGGAATAGACAAAGGACAACTGCCAAGCCATTCACAGTGATGTGATCCAGGACACAGACAGAAGGCACCAAATAGGTCGGACAAGGAAATTGCAACTTTCTAAAAGTGGCATTTTCAGAATTGTGTTGTCAAATACATCTATACCATTACAAAGGATTTTCAATTACAATTCATTTGAGTGCAAACATCATTTTCCTAAGTTATCTCTTATTAAGTGAAATTATGTAACCCTGTATTATCCTATCAGAGATATAGGCCTTGAACCAGTAAATAATGAATGACTTTAGGAGTTCTTCACTACCAGGACATGTAAAATTTTGACCCACATGTCCTAGTTTTATGTACAGTGCACCGTGCCATATGAGCAGTTAGAGCATACCTTAGAGATGACATATCTATCAAAAAGAAAGTTTTAGGGCTGGCAAGAGGTTTATTTTGCCTGGTCAAAATGACAGTTTAAAACTGCAGTATAGGCTACAGTGGCAAACCTGAGACATGTTTTCAAAGGTTGCTTTGGTGGGTGGCACAATGAGTGTTGCAGGCGCACTTGTAGCATTTAACTTACAGGTCCTGGGTATGTGTAGTACCATGTGCCAATTAAATTACATTTAAATGTGTAAATTAAATTAAATTACAAGTAAATTAAATGTGCAAATTAGATGTAGGCCTACAGTGCCATGCTCTAGGGAGTGAGCACAACCTCTTGAGCCCTTGTTAGTGGTAAAGTGGACGGAAACAGAATCCTAAAGGCAACAAAAATGAATTCAGGAAAAGGTATCCCAAGAGCCAGCTCCAGTAAGAAGGATCTATAGCACCGGGTTTGCCTCAGGCTCTGGGACCTAAGGCTCCCTAGACAGGAAACCATTTTACCCTTGATTGTGGTAATGACCAGTGATGTCACAATTGGCCTGTTGCAGTAGACCCTCAAGAATGGGGCGCTGCCTTTGCACTTTGCGGAGCTCTGCCTTGGATGTTGCTGTTGCAGCTTGCCAACCGGCTAGGTCAGGCAGGAACCCCAGGGCAGCAATGTCTTCCTCTTTATGTTCCGGGACATCAACCTCAGGCTCAGCCTCATCCTCATCCCGGACCATGAGAATATCTGGGCAGTTTTCCCATGTCCCTTCTCTATACACTTCCTGGCAGGCACCTGGGCCACTGTTTCAGGCTCTAGGTCATTTTGACTCCCTTGATGGGTTGCCATGGACTGAGTGGTCATAAGCACCAACTCAAGCATGTCCGACATCTTGAGATGAGACCTGAACTCCATTTTCTTCCAGATTGTGTGCTCTTGGTCATTCCCCAGCAGACAATCAACAGACATTGCTGTACACACACCTACTTTCGGAGTACCTGAGACCCCCCTGCCACTATAGGAGACCCAAGTCAGCAGGATAGTGGCTTACCTGGTTGTCGTTTGTCAGAACTTGATGGACTCCACCTTCTGCCCATAGATGGTGAGCCACTGCCTGTACATTTTAGGGTCAGTCATGTGAGCACCATCTGTAGGTCACCCAGGCACACTAGGGTAAGCTCTGCCCTCTCTCTCAAACTGATTCGGACCACATCATTCCCACGCACTACACTACCAATAACTGAGGTTCCCCCACAAGTGGGGAGTCGTTTCTTGCAGGGGTAAATAGTATCCCCCATCTGGTGCCTTGGCTGGTAGCACTCATGATATTTGAGCTTGAAGCACCTCTAGGACCTCTTTCCAAATAAAACCCCCTTCTCATGGTCAGAAGGCAACAGGACTCCTTCCCCCAAAAACACTTTTGAGGGCATTTATAGAATTGCTTTTGGTCTTCCCTGTTCCCCACATCCTTCTGTTAAGATCCATCTTTTGTGTGGTTCTTCCGAGGTACCTTCCTGGACACTTTGATACTAACTTGTGGTCAGCCTCCTTGCTCTGGGTACAGTGGCTTAGAATCAATTAGGTGTTGGTGCAACTATGCAACACAATTACTCAGTATGAGCTCCTTCCTGAGATTACAAAGCCCACTGTAATCATTAATTTTGCTGACTTTCACCCAACCATCCAGTGCCTCACTTGATGAGTCCACAAAATCTACCCAGGCCTGGTGTGATGGTGTGCTATTCCTGAACTTCAAGCAATTCTTCTCAGGTGTCAGACTAAACTTGGTGATAAGCGTTTCCTTCATGGGGCCATAGGTCATTTGTAAGGGAAAAGTTGATCCCGCACCCTTTCTTCCAGCTCTGGGAGCTACTCCAGACCTAATCAAGAAACCATTTAGTTCCTGGGTGACAGTGAACACTGGCAGAAGGGTACGTTTGGCTCAGGCAGTAAAGTGGCAACTTTCTAAAAGTGTCATTTTCAAAATGGTAATATGAAGTCAGACTTGACCATTGAGTTGGACTTTAAATTACCATTAAAACAAGTCCTTGAATCATATTTCTAGCTCTTCCTAAATTGTCAGAAGATAATCTCAAGGCATCTGGAAGATGATTCCATAACTGAGATGCTGCAATCGTGAAGGCTCGTCTATCTTGTCTGTTTTTTCTAAATTTGGCCAGATAGGCCAGATTAGTTGAGGAGGAGCATAGGTTCCTACCAGGGGCATACTATTTTATTTTATTCTGCAGGGGGATCAGACCAAGTCCATGAAGAGATTTAAAAACAATGCAAAGGGATTTAAAAATAATTCTTTGTCTTACTGACAGTCAATGCAAATCCTATAGAGTGATACAAAGGACCTTCTAGATCTAATCAAGGCCAGTTTAGCCACCACTGCTTGCTCTCTGTGAAGCCGATTGAGAAGGTATTCCAGAGCTCCTATCAACAAAGCATTACAGTACCCCAGCCTACTTAACATCACACTAAGAACTACCAGAACTCTAGCTAAGGTAGCTAGTATAGGGAGAATCTTACGTAGTGCTCTAATTAAAGAGAACCAGGACCCTGCATTTTCGTTTACATGAGATTCCAGGGTCAGTTTCTACGTTTCTGTCAGCCTCTGATGGTGCGGGGGCCCTACCAGAGGGAACTAGCTGTAAGTTAGATTGAAGTAGATTTGGGGACTTGGTTGCTGAGCAGCAGAGGGTCTCTGGCTTATCTCCATTAAACTTCAAAGAGTTGACTTTGAGCCAGCCAATTTCATTTATGTATTCATGGAAAGCATCTACTGTAGTCCTTTGATTTCCTTCCAGCAACAGGATTAGTTGAGTGCCATTGGCGTAATTTATCAGGGTGACATTATGCGACTTGATAAGGGAAATCAGAGGGCTCATGTATATATTGAAAAGTATTGGACTGATTGAGGGCCATTGTGGAACACCGTATTTAACAGTCCTGAACTCAGAACGAAAAGGTGGAAGTGACACCACCTGCTGTCTATCTGTCAAATAGGAGTGAACCCAGTTCACTCCTGTACCCCTGACTCCAATCGAGGTCAGCCTAGCCAAAAGCATGTTATGATTGACTGTATTGAATGCAACAGATACATCTAATAGGATCAATACCACTGATTGGGCTTTGTCTAATTGCATTCTGAGCTTGTCCATGCTGGTAAGCAAAGCTACTTCAGTCCTATGGCCTAATCCAAATTGCTCTTCTTCAAGAATTTCGTTGACTTCCAGATAGTGAGATGATGTTTTACAAAACATTCCAGGATTTTCCTAGGGTATGGTAAAATAGATATGGGCCTGTAGTTGCTTATGGTCGCAGGGTCCAGTGATGGCTATTAAAAAAGGTGTGAAAATTGCCAAGCTGCTGGAACCATGGCAGTATTCGAAAACCACGCTCTGAGAAAAATTAAAAGAGTTCTAATTCACTTATCTGCTTCTTGTGCAGATTGCTGTGAGTGGTCTTTATTGTCCAATTGGATGACACTAACTCTCTGGGAGGTCTGAGTTGGAGGGGTGGTGTCAATGTCTTTGATGGTTTTATTGTTTTTTGTTTTCATGATTTCAGTTTTATTCTGTCATAGAGCATCTTTTAGAGCTTTTTTATCCTCTTCTTTATAAAATGTCTGCCATTTTCTCTCAACTTTTTCACAGGTCATTTTTTAAAGCTGTGAGCGAGTCGTACACCAAGGAACTGAAGGCCTCTGCGGGTTCTTTAAGGTGGCTTTCATACTATTTTCCAGATCAGAATAATTTTCCTCAACTGATCCGCCCAAATCGATACAAGGAGAAAGATTATAACAAGGCTTGTCCCTAGGCTGGTTGAGGAGTATGATCCATGCTCTACCAAGATGTCTAGCAGCCGGGTTAGTCTTCTGCAAAGCTAATTCTCTCCCTCGTAGGGAAAACGCCACTAAAACGTAATCTGCCTAACAGAGGGGCGGAATGTTCCTCATAGTGTCACGGTATTGGGTGGAAAGCTCCAGGATGTGCCCATCCTGGTGGGGTGGCCACCAGTACTGTCTGTTGCAGTCCAAGGTTATCACAGGCCCCAAGGGGATCGTTCAGCTCATGCCAGGGTCCCTTTCAGACCACCAATTGAAGTCACACAGGATAATAAATCTTCAGTGGGTCAAGGCCATATCACAAAATATATCAATGAGGGATTGTAAATAAGAGCTTGATGAGCCTGGAGGTCGATAGCACAACAAACCTGAAAATATATGGCCCCTACTATCTTTTGGAGAGAAGCTTAGAAGCTCAGGACCATCGATGTCCTCTAGACCTAGTGGAACAAAATCCCACTTATCCTTGTAGATTAAGCCTACACTGCCCCTTCTTCTGAGTGCGGGGTTTATGAAAGATTTTATATCCTGGCAGGCAGGCTAAGAGAAAATTCATGTCTGCGTGGGTAGTGGTCCAGGTCTCAGTCAAAATCAGAGCATCCTGGCCCCCTGATTGTAATAATAGATGTATATCAGCTGAGTGTTTCACCAGTGATCTAACATTGAAACGCTAACAGCTGAAAATACTGAGTTCCGCTGTCTCAGTACCACCAGAAGTTTGTGTAGTAACTGCAACAGAAGAAAGTATTGCTGGGGTGCAAAGCATCATCCTACCAAACTTAAGAAACTGATCTCTGGTATACTGTATAGTGTCTGTTGTATGGGGATCTGTATTGTGACTGGCTGCCTCAAAGTGACAGATTTACTATACCAAATCTCTATTAACAAAAAATTATTATCAACCTAATTTGTCACTCCATGTTCTATGCACTATGATAATGGAGAGAGGACCGTATACCATGTTATCTTCCATCGTCGATCAACTCCTATGCACAGTAATATAATCAAGTCTTGCACAGTATTTCCAATCATTGACCTTGCATCTTACATGTTAAACACAAATATGGTACTGATCAATGTACTTTTTTTCAATTAAAAAAAACATTTAAAAAACATATATATATATAAATATATATATATATATATATGTATATATGTATATATGTATAAGAGCTAAAGTACCCCCTGATGTACAGAATAAGGATATTGCAAGTCACTGAGGAGTTCTATAAGCATTCAGAGGAACAAGGCTGAAATTCATGGTGACTTACAATATCCTAATCATGTATGCTAAGGGGGCTTTATTCCATATAATTCATGGTCACACCGTCACCTTTCCTGTAAACCACCTTAAACCCTGGTGCGAAGCTCTTTCATATGAAAGAGCGATCATGTTTGGAAACATGACAAATAAATATGACATCTCTTATGCAAAATTAAACAAGTCAAATCCTGTTAGATACTTGTTAGAAACATACATTAGAAACATTTCACTACAAGTCATTTTTTATTTAGAAAAACATAGTAGCTCTGAGCCCGTAGAAACATGTAATACGATTCTACCTTTTCTCTAGCTAAAGGGGTCAAAAATACACATATTCTCTCTGCTTGTCATTGTAAACTATTAAAATAGAGCAAAAGAAAGAAAGAAAAGCAACTTCCTTTTTCGTTGCTAAACAGCTGCTTCAATTATACTGGGTGCTCTGGCCTGCCTCTCACATCGACTGCTGGCTCTGGCAGACGGCATTGTGATGTCAGAACTCGACTGAAATAACCTTACAATAGTTGACTTCTGACAATCTTGTCTTTATAATCTGCGACTTGATGTTTCACACGTTGATCATAAAGAATGAGTCACTGGAGTTGATACAGGTATACAGAATACCATGTATCATTTCTATAATCCACAAATTAGAGGACAGAATCAACATTGGTTCTTTTCTGCTGTATCTCATTCAAGCAACAGCAATAAAGAAAATAGGCTAAAGCAATTAATACAAAACAATATAAAAAATGCCATAGAAAGTCATATGACGTATTCAACATTTGTTGCAGAGCCTAAATCACATTCCAGTTGTCCACCAGCTCACCGGATCCATCTGACAAGCCCAAGAGGGTTTGTTTTCAGTTCGAAACTCAAACTTTTCAAGACAGTATATTATTCATCAATGAACCTCACTGATCTGGGCAACTTATTTAGAATCAGTATCATTTTTGTCCATGCTACAAGCAATCCATATGATTCAATACCACAATGTTTACATATCTTAGTTTGCTGGTACAAAGGATCGCAATAACCTAAGTGAAAAAACAACAGTGTGCTAAAATAAAATATATCGAATACATTTCATGCATCTAGTGAAGCAGCTTCCTACTAACCTTCGACTCATCAATGTGAGGACAGTTTTTCACTCATTTTGAAGCCTTTCGATTCTGGGACTCAAAGTCTAGTATATATTTAGATTCGATTTTCCTCAGTTTTGCTATTCTATTCCCCTCTTTGCTTTTTTTAAGAATGTGATTAATTACAAAGAAATCTAATAAGTGATCTCTGAAATGTCGGGCTACAAAGTAGGGCATACCTTGATTGTGTATTGCACAATAATGCTTCAAAATTCCTCTACAGGCAGAAATATGCTTCTGCCTACGTATTTCTTGTGACAGGGCCAAATAAGTACCTGAAACACAAAGTTTGGCTTGAAGTTTAAAAGGTTTGTGTGTTCCTTAGTGTCTGTCGAATTCTCCAATTCTTACATACTTTATGAGAAGGCATTATCACCATGTTAGTTTATTTGGAAAATATGTGTTATTTTTTATGATCGTTATATATTTTTGTATATTTTTAAACAACTAGCCTCTGTTTCTAATATATTTTTAATACTTAGATACAATTATGACTATGGTGGTCATTACAACCCTGGCGGACGGTGTTAAAGCGGCGGTAAGACCGCAAACAGGCCGGTGGAAAAAAAATGGGAATTATGACCGTGGCGGAAACCGCCAACAAAGACAGCCACTTTAACACTCAGACCGCCACGGCGGTACAGACAAACAGCGCGGCGGTCACCGCCAACAGACAGGCAGAAGACAATGTACCGCCCACAGTATCACAACCTACCAATCCGCCACCTTTTCCGGGGCGGATTCACCGTGGATAAAAACACGGTGGAAACAGCCATTTCAAAGGGAAAACGCTCAACTCTACACACTCCACGAGGAAGGAGGACACCATGGAACCGGAACGCCAAATACTCCCTGCGATAGTCTTCTTGCTCCTGTACGACCATCATCAACGCCAGCGTCAAAGACAACGGTGAGTACTGCACCTACGACATAGGGGAGGGGGAGGCAAAAGTCAGGGACACACACACGCAACACCCCCACCTCCACCCCGACCCTCACCCACTACAACACACACACCAATGCATATCCAAACATAACAGTAACAACCCCCAAACCCCCCGGAAGAATGCAAAGACAAAAGGAAATGAGTGCAACCATTGTAATATATCAAAATACAGTAACCAAATATATACAGATATATATACACATTCAACAAAATTTACATCACGATTAGTAGTGCAGGTAATGCACCATTCAATGTCCGTGGACCACTGGGCCCAAAATGCATGGGCGAGGCCCACATCAGATACCTGATCAAAACTGAGAGAACACTGCCGGGGCATCAGATAGAAATACAACAGGCACCTCAGAGGGAAAGGAAGGGGGCACACCTCAGCCAGATAACTGCACCACGCCAGATCCACGAGGGGGCTCCATGCCCATTGATGTATCCTGGGGAGTGCAAAGCCACAGTCTCTCAAGTCTCTACAGTGGGTGGATTGCCCACTGTACCATCCTGGGGAGTGCAAAGCCACAGTCTCTCAAGTCTCTACAGTGGGTGGTTTGCCCACTGTACCATCCTGGGGAGTGCAAAGCCACAGTCTCTCAAGTCTCTACAGTGAGTGGGTTGCCCACAGTCTCTCAAGTCTCTACAATGGATGGTTTGCCCACTGTACGATCCTGGGGAGTGCAAAGCCACAGTCTCTCAAGTCTCTACAGTGGGTGGTTTGCCCACTGGACCATCCTGGGGAGTGCAAAGCCACGGTCTCTCAAGTCTCTACAGTGGGTGGCTTGCCCACTGGACCATCCTGGGGAGTGCAAAGCCACAGTCTCTCAAGTCTCTAGAGTGGGTGGTTTGCCCACTGTACCATCCTGGGGAGTGCAAAGCCACAGTCTCTCAAGTCTCTACAGTGGGTGGTTTGCCCACTGTACCATCCTGGGGAGTGCAAATCCACAGTCTCTCCAGTGGATAACAATCTCCACTGGTTCAGTAGGGGGACTGGTGCCCAGAGTGCTTCATCCTGGTAAGGACAGACGGAGTGGATGCTGTTCTCCACTGGTTCTGGAGGGGGACTGGTGCCCAGAGTGCTTCATCCTGGTAAGGACAGACGGAGTGGATGCTGTTCTCCACTGGTTCTGGAGGGGGACTGGTGCCCAGAGTGCATCACTCTCCCGGTGACGGTCCCAGTTCCGTCACTGCCCCTGCCGCACATGGGCTAGCGGTGCTTGAGTTGGCGGTCCTTGCCCTGTTCAGCGGTCTTTGCCCTGTTCAGCGGTGCTTGCCCTGTTCAGCGGTGCTTGCCATGGCGGTCTTTGCCCTGTTCAATGGTGCTTGCCCTGTTCAGCAGTGCTTGCCCTGTTCAGCGGTGCTTGACTTTGCAGTTTCTGACCTGTTCAGCGGTGCATGCCATGGCGGTCTTTGCCCTGTTCAGCGGTCTTTGCCCTGTTCAGCGGTGCTTGCCCTGTTCAGCAGTGCATGCCATGGCGGTCTTTGCCCTGTTCAATGGTGCTTGCCCTGTTCAGCGGTGCTTGCCCTGTTCAGCGGTGCTTGACTTTGCAGTTTCTGACCTGTTCAGCGGTGCATGCCATGGAGGTCTTTGCCCTGTTCAGCGGTGCTTGCCCTGTTCAGCAGTGCTTGACTTTGCAGTTTCTAACTTGTTCAGCGGTGCATGCCATGGCGGTCTTTGCCCTGTTCAGCGGTGCTTGACTTTGCAGTTTCTGACCTGTTCAGCGGTGCATGCCATGGCGGTCTTTGCCCTGTTCAGCGGTGCTTGACTTTGTAGTTTCTGACCTGTTCAGCGGTGCATGCCATGGCGGTCTTTGCCCTGTTCAGCGGTGCTTGCCATGTTCAGCGGTGCTTGCCATGTTCAGCGGTGCTTGCCATGGCAGTCCTTCATTGCCCAGCTGGGCTGGGGCTGGCGGTCCTTCATTGCCCAGTGGGGCTGTGGCTGCCGGGGCCCTCATGGGCACTGACTCTGGCAGTGGCCTCCTGGCCAGTGACGATCGGGCTGCCCTCCTGGGCACTGACTCTGGCGGTGGCCTCCTGGCCAGTAATGATGGTGCTGCCCTCCTGGGCACTGCCTTTGGCGGTGGCCTCCTGGCCAGTGACAATGGGGCTGGCGGTGGCCTCCTGGGCAGCGGTGATGATGGCGGTCTTCTCCGCCGTGCTGCTCTTCCCAGACTTTGGCGATTTCTTGTGGCCCTTCCCCACCTTGGGAGGAGTCACAGCTGAGTGGACACTTCCCCCGGGTCCCTTGTGAGCGGCTTTGCCGGCTGGAGCCTTCCCCCACTCCCACCGGGCACTGTCCAACTTCTTGTGCTTTACAGGGCGGGGACTGGCTGTGCTGTGGCTCCGTGTCACACTGGCTGCCCTGATGCCCGGTGCACTCCACATACCTCTATCAGGCACCACTGGTACCGGCAATTTTGTGGCTGAGGTGCTAGTACGGGACCAATGAATTGGAGGGGGGTGGTGGGAAAGAGGTCAAGCTTGCTCAGGAAAAGTTTCTTAGGAACACTGGGACGGGTAGCTTGAGGGGGTCTGGGAGTGGAGGACGAGGAGGTGGTTGTAGGAGGTGTAACTTTTGTGGCTTTGGGTGCAGGTGCATGCGCTGGAGGCTGTTGTGAGGTGGATGGATGTTGGGTGGGTGTGTGCCTGCGTTTGTGCACTTTGGGAGGGGGCGTCACAGACACACTGGGAGAGGACACAGGGGACGTGTAAATGGTAGTGGGGATGGTGAGTGCAGGTGAGCGGGGTGTGGTGGTGGGTGTGCTGGTGCGGGACTTAGTGGCTGTAGTGGTAGTGCATGCAGGTGAGAGTGTAGACGACACTGGGAGGGAGGAGGGAGACGACGAGGAGGGGGACACAGTGGAGGCAGTGGATGTTGCTGTGTCTGTATGTGTGTGATGCTTGTGTGAGTGCCTGTAGGATGTGTGGTGCTTATGTTTGCCTGAGCTTCCCTTGTGTGTTGACGTGTGTGCATGCTGGTCTGATGGTGTGCTTGGGATAGGCTGGGGTACAAGGGATTGGGTCTGGGTGGAGGAAGTTGGAGGGGGGTGGCTAGAGACAGGGACAATGGCTGCCATCAGTTCTGAGGCCAGAGATTGCAGGGTTCGATGAAGGACAGCCTGACCAGAATGAATGCCCTCCAGGAATGCATTTGTGTGTTGCAATTCCCTTTCTACACCCTGGATGGCATTCAAAATGGTAGACTGCCCAACAGTGAGTAACCTGAGGAGGTCAATGGCCTCCTCACTGAGGGCAGCAGAGGTGACAGGGGCAGGGGCTGAGGTGCCTGGGGCGAAGGTGATGCCCACCCTCCTGGGTGAGTGGGCACGGGGCGAAGGCTGAGGGGCTGCTGGGAGGACGGTGCTGGTCGGGGGGGTGGCAGCTGTACCTGTAGTAGTGGGGGGCACAGATTTTGCCACCACCACAAGTGAGCTCCCATCGGAGGACGAGTCCGTGTCGCTGGTTGCTGATCCTGTGGCCGCCGTGAAGCTCCCCTCGCCCTCCGTCCCACTGGTGTATTCAGAGTCCGTTGTGTGGCCCTCCATGGCCATGTGGGATGCAGCTCCCTCGTGCTCCAGTGCCACTGTACCTCTGCCTGATGATGCTGATGCACACAAGAACAGGGAGAGCACAAAATGGGGGGGGACGACAGAAGAAAGACAGTTTGAGTGCATGGCTTACTACTACCGTTGGCAGACAATACAGACACAGCAGCCTCCTGCACTACGCCGCGCTGTTGGGCTCTACAGATGCAGTTCCTGGGATATGGCCTACATGGCTATGGTGGACATCAGCACACATAGATGACACAGGGGCATGTATACCTGTACTTGGCACTCTACAGAGGTGCGGTGGAGTGCCACATGGCCTGCACTACGGAGGGGCCTAGCCTACGGAACTCGCCCTGGCCTAGGGAAACCCACAGCCCTCCTCCCCCACCCAGACACCTTCACTGCGCGCAAAGTCCGCAGAATGATGTACTCACCCCCTTGTGTCTGCTGTGATGCCCTCAAGCGCCCATCCAACTCAGGGTTAGGCCACCGCCAGGACCCAGAACATCAGGGGGGTCATGGTGCGACGGACACCCCTCCCACGTTGGGAGGCCATCCCCAGCTGAGCCTCCGCCGTCTTCTTACTCCAGCGGCGAATGTCCTTCCATCTTTTACGGCAGTGGGTGCTCCGTCTCTGGTGGACCCCCAGGGTCCGGACGTACTTGGCGATGGCACGCCAAATATCCTTCTTCTGGTGGGCGCTGACCTACATGACATGTACAGGGGAAGAAGAGAAGTCAGTACCAACTGCACCGTCAAAGTGAGTGGCCCACATCCCTACCCTTGCCATGTGGCACATGCATTCACAGTCCTTCATGCACGCAGAACTGTGGCCCCTTCCTTCTTACAACCAGCCCTCTCCACACATGCATAGCCCATGCAACTTGCTCCCTGGGTACTCACCTTTTGGTCTGGAGGACCGTAGAGTAGCGTGTACTGGGGGAGGGCCCCGTCCACTAGCTTCTCCATCTCCTGTACAGTGAAGGCAAGGGCTCTTTCCCCAGACGCACGAGCCATTGTCTCTTCCAGACCGAGGTCACAGCAGCACTTGCAGTGTAGGTCCTCTCCTGTCGAAGATCAGGTATCGAGTGATAGAACAGATAGAAAATGGCGGTCATGTCCGCCGTGGTGACGTCCGCAGCGGTGCGTATCATCACCGCCGGCGCACTTCGTCATTGGCTCCTGGGACCCATAGGGTCCAATGTTAACCAATGCAGCAGAGAGCCGTGTACTTCGGCCGCCTACCGCGACGGTGTACAACGCCAGCGCAGTTACCTCACATCCCATTGTCCCAGTTTAGAGGTCAGGCAGCCGCCATTTCAGGGGCCCACATGGCTTCATTTTGAGCTGCGTCACACATACCTAGGCCTATACTCAACACACATATAGACAACTTTTTAGATTATGTTTCGTGTTCTGTGTAGACTGTGGGTACATACCTCTGAGTTGTTTGACTCTGTGGTCGCTGTTGTCCTTCCTAGGCACCGTCAGCTGGGACATGTGAGGAGATGGCGTAATCCTCCGGTGTACCGACCGCTGGTGGACCTGTTGACAATGGAGGAGCGACATTTAATCATCACCTACAGGTTTGACCATGCCACAATCCAGGAACTGTGTACCCAGTTGGAGCCTGACCTGATGTCAGCTATCCACCATCCCACAGGGATCCCCCCTCAAGTGCAGGTGCTATCAGTGCTCCATTTCCTTGCAAGTGGGCCTTTTCAAACAACTGTGGCCATGGCATCAGGGATGTCCCAGCCTATGTTTTCCAACGTGTTGTCCAGAGTGTTGTCTGCCCTGCTGAAACACATGCGGAGCTACATCGTTTTCCCTCAGGTGGAGAATTTGGCTACAGTTAAAGGTGACTTCTATGCCCTTGGACATATCCCTAACATCATAGGTGCCATTGATGGGACTAATGTAGCTCTGGTCCCCCCCCACAAGAGTGAACAGGTGTACAGGAACCGGAAGAGTTATCATTCCATGAATGTACAGATGGTAGGTTTGGCAGACCAGTACATCTCCCAGGTAAATGCTATGTTCCCTGGCTCAGTGCATGACGCCTATATCCTGCGGAATAGCAGCATCCCTTATGTGATGGGTCAACTCCAGAGGCACCGTGAGTTGCTATTAGGGGACTCTGGTTACCCCAACCTGTCATGGCTACTGACCCCAGTGAGGAATCCCAGGGCAGAGGAACGTTACAATGAGGCCCATGGGCGGACTAGGTGGGGGATCGAACGCACCTTCGGCCTCCTGAAGGCCAGGTCCAGGTGCCTCCATATGACAGGTGGTTACCAATTCTACTCACCAAGGAAGGTGTGCCAGATCATCATCGCCTGCTGTATGCTTCACAATCTGGCTTTGCGACGCCAGGTGCCTTTTCTGTAGGAGGATGGTCCAGATGACGGTGTTGTGGCAGCTGTGGAGCCTGTGGACAGTGATGAGGAGGAAGCAGAGGAAGAAGACATTGACAACAGGGACTCAGTTATCCAGCAATATTTCCAGTGACACACAGGTGAGAACACATTCCTGCCTACTACAAGTACTTTCACACTTCTACCTCTATCCTGTCTGTCGATTTCAACCAGTATATGGTAACTGAGTTGTACATTTCCATTGCGGTTTCACAGGTGTGGTTACCCACGTGTGTCATCTGCTTACATTCCTCATGGACTTGAGATGTGGGACAAAGGTATGTTGACATTACATTTGAGAACGGATTTTGTCACTGTCATTGCTAATACACATTTTCAAAATCACAGACTGACTCCAGATTGTTTTGTGCTTCAAGGGTGTTTATTGAAGTGCTAAATATTGGAGGGGGGTGGTAAAATGGTGAGGGGTGATGGTGGAGGAATGTCCATGGCAGAGTCCAGTCTATTAGTCTCACAGGTGCATTGCCCATATGGGCATAGGAAGTGGAGCTGGGGCTGTTCCAATATGGACAGGGTTACAAAGTGGGACAGTGGGATGACAATCAGGGTGGTCTCGTTTCTTGGCGGGGGTCTTGGCATCGTGCTCTGTCCTGTTCCTGGATCTCAGGGACCGCTTGCGGGGTGGTTCTCCGTCTGCAGGGGTGGTGTGCTGGTGTGGTGGGCCTGTGGCGCGGCGTCCTGTCCACTAGCGCCGGCTGAGGTGGTGGGCAGTTCATCGTCCATGCTAGTGTCAGGGGCCCCTTGGAGTGCCACAGTGTCCCTCCTGGTGTTCAGTATCTCCTTCAGCACCCCTACGATGGTGCCCAGGGTGGAGCTGATGGTTCTGAGTTCCTCCCTCAAGCCCAAATACTGTTCCTCCTGCAGGCGCTGGGTCTCCTGAAACTCGGCCAGGACCGTAGCCATCGTCTCCTGGGAGTGGTGGTAGGCTCTCATGATGGAGAAGAGGGCCTCGTGGAGAGTGGGTTCCCTTGGCCTGTCCGCCCCCTGTCGCACAGCAGCCCTCCCAGTTCCCCTGTGTTCCTGGGCCTTCGTCCCCTGGACCGTGTGCCCAGTACCACTGCCCCAGGTCCCTGTTGTTGTTGGGGTGGTGGGTTATCCTGGGTTCCCTGTAGTGGTGGACACACAGCTGATTGATGTGTGCTGGGTACGGAAGTATGGGCCCGCTGGGTGGGTGCTGTGCAGGTATTACCAGAGGGTGGAAGGTCTGTGATGGCCTGTGACTGGGTGTGGGGAACCGACTGTCCCGAGGCCCACAATGGTCCGGGCTGGTCATCTGGATCCAGTTGGCCAGAGCTGCTGTCATCACTGTGGGCCTCTTCTGTGGGTGGGGTAGAGATGTCTGGACCCTCCTGTCTAGTGACGTTGGGTAGTGGTCCTGCAGGGGTGTAAAAGCATGATTATTGCATGTGTGTGTGTCATGGTGTGCAATGGGTGGGTGAGCGTGTACCCCAATGCTAGCATTCCTGTGTGGGGGTTTGTGTGATGATGGTTGGAGGGGTGTTATGGGTATGTGCATTGGGCATGGTTTAGTGAGGGGTGTCCATGCTTTGTTGTGTCATGCAGGGCTTTGGGTTGGGATGGGTGGTTTGTGTTAGTAGTACATATGTGAGGAGTTGGAGTGATAAGGGAGGGGGTGAGGGTGGGGGTCTGTGATAGCATGCGGGTAGGGTGGGGGTTATCATAGTTAAGATTTGACTTACCAGAGTCCATTCCTCCACCGACTCCTCCGAGGCCCTCAGGATGCATAATGGTCAAGACCTGCTCCTCCCATGTTGTGGGGGAGGAGGTGGGGTTCTGCCGCCAGTCCGCTGTACCGCGATGTTGTGCCTGGAGACCACGGAACGCACCTTCCCCCGTAGGTCGTTCCACCTCTTCCTGATGTCGTCCACATTTCTTGGGTGCTGTTCCACTGCGTTGACCCTGTCGACTATTCTTCGCCATAGCTCCATCTTCCTAGCTATGGAGGTGTGCTGCACCTGTGATCCAAATAGTTGTGGCTCTACCCGTACGATTTCCTCCACCATGACCCTGAGCTCCTCCTCCGAAAACCTGGGGTGTCTTTGCCGTGCCATGGGGTGGTGTAGGTGATGTGTGGGGTGGTGTATGTGGTGATGAGTGTGGTGATGTGTAGTGGTGTGTTGTGTGAGGTGCGTGGATGTAGTGTGGGTGATGGTGTTGTGTGCCTCTGTGTGGTGGGGTTGTCTATTCTCTGCAGTCTCTCTGGCCTTCGTCAACATTTTTGGTTGTAGGGGTTTGTGGGTGATGTGGGTGTGTGTTTTATATAGTATTGATTGTGTGGGAGTGGGGTTTGTATGTGTATCAGGTGTGTGTATTTCGAATTGTCCAATGTGGCGGTGTTTTGGAGATGTGTGTGTATTTTGAGCGCGGCGGCGTGTACCGCCAATGGAATACCGCGGTTGAAAGACCGCCGCGTGGATTTGTGGGTCGTGATAGCATGGGCGTGTTTCTGTTGCCGTGGCGGTGGAGGATTTGTTTTCGCCAGTTTATCACTGACCTTTGGTGTGGCGGACTTGTGTGGGTGTCTGAATTTCGGCAGATTCCGAGATGTGGGTCATAATAGCTGTGGCGGATTTCAGCAGCGGCGGGGGTGTATTGGCGGTCTTCTGCACGGCGGTAAGAGGCTTTTACCGGCAATGTTGTAATGACCCCCTATGTTTTTAAATACATATTGGTATTCTTATTTTTACAAAATAGTCTATGCAGTATATTTTTGTATATGTAAATGTATCTATTTTAATTTTATTATATGTATATATGTATACATATATCTATGTATGTATATATATATACATATATATATATGTGTATATATATATTATTTCTATGTACATTATTAATTCATTTTAATGCTGGCTAACTGTTTTTTAGAAATAGGTTTGCAAATTTCACAAGTTTAAAATTATGTTTTAATTGAATACATTTAATATTTAAAATATATCATTTTTTAAAGTCTATATTTTAGGTTTTCATTTGTTATGTTATTTTAAAAAGCTTATATTATTTGAATATATATTTTTGGTTTCAATTTTTTTTTACTTTAGACATTTTTGTATGACAATATTTTGGATGAAATATTTTAGTTAATTTAAATTATAGGTATAGGGCTGTCAATGTGTTCGGTGTCAATATTTTGTTTGGAGACAATACTAGTAGTACAATCAAGACTGCTTGGGAAAGGATTATCCAGAAAACCAATAGGAAAAGCTTTCGAACAACACAGCCAAAATGTTCCAAGAATATCTTAAAGGAAAGCAGCTTGGAAGCAAATGCATCAGTGATACCTTATGCTAATGTGCTTAAATCAGGTTTCTCTCAACTCAGACACTTGCCCAAGGTGAGAAAGGGAGAAGAGACTGTAATACTCACTTGGTGGTCTTACAAAGTAATTCAATCATATAAAAAGGAAATTTTGGATGTATCAAGCATATGCTGAACCATACTGCCCCAGACTGTTTGGGGCTCACATTGCTTAGGATAAAACAGAAGGATTGGAGAGAATGACAGCACACAATTGGGCTTTGACACAACATATGAAAGGGAAAGCTACAGGGCTGTTTGCACTTTTCTGGAACTGAAACTGTGATGCCGCGAGGACCTGTGGTGCCCCACTTGCGGACCACGGTCAGATCGGCGGTCCGTGTCCTGGACGGCCGTTTCTTTTTGCCGGCCACGTTTTGAGCCGCATTTCAGGCCGCTGCCTATTTTTCAGTCCACAGCGCGAGAGGCACATCTTTCTTTTTGTGATGCTTCACGAGGCACCCCACTTTTACCCGTATAATCTCCCTTACCTATTTTTTCTGTCTTTTTTCTTGTTTTCTCTTTCTTTGTGGTTTCCTTCTTAGCCATTTTATCTTTTTCCTAGGAGTCTGTGTTTCCTTCCCTGTGTGCTTTGCTTCCTCTTTTACACCATGGCTCTTTTTCCATTCACTCTATTTGGCTTTTCCCAATTCAAGATGGTATCGTCGGAACTTCCTGCATATCCCTTCCTGTTTGCCAATATATAAGCAAAGTTGGTCTTTTGTCCCTTGTGTTGCAAACACTTCCGTTCTGGTGGTGCTCCTCTCTCCGGTATCCGGTGATTTTTTTAGACTTCTCCTATTTTTCTTGTCTGCAGTTTTTGCTGTCTCCAGTTCATATTAAGCTTCTCTTTTTTTCTTACCTCTTTTTCAGGAGTTCCTTGCTTCTGAGGTTTTTCCCAGGATTGGGTTTTTTCCTCTGGGGGTCACGGTCTGCCTGGTGTACTCTATCAGCAGCTTCGTGGGTACTGGAAAGGGTAGCCCTTACCTTGGCCAGTCCAGGGTGCCTCAAGATTGACAGATAACTGTGGTAAGAAGCATTCAGATCGTGACAGAAACATGACCTTCTTCCATTGCTGTGTGGCTCAATAGACTTTTACAAGTGCTCACAATGCTACAGCTTACACAAAACCTTATCTACACCTATCACAAATTTAGAGAAAGTTGGACACCACTAGTAAAATATTCTCAACTGGGCTACACAAGGAAAGGAAAGCCTGTAAATAAAAATCAATGTCATCAAATATATTTAAACAGCTTTGTTATTATAAAAATTCAATGATTTACTATTACTTAAATATTATTTAAACACAACTCAAACTATACTAACAATCCCATAGATAAAACAACATTTAAAAAAAATAATAGCGTAAATAAATCAATAATACTAATAATAATTAGCATACATAATTAGTTACAACAAACAAAGCATGCCTTTTTTTAATAAAACTCTACCCATCCAAAACACCAATACCTCCAAAACTACAATAAATACCTAGATGCCAGAAGACAAAAAGGCAAGCATGTCGCATTTACAAGTGGGACATGGAAGAACGTAAGAAAGACATTAGATGTAAAGCCTGGGAAGACCTGATAAATACAGGCAGGGTTGGGGACCATATGACATTCTGGGAGGTTGTAAAATAGCTGTATTTTAGAAATCCTGGCCTACCTAAGGTGGAGTTTTTAATACCAGAAGAGTTATGGATGAAACATTACACTGATATTTTCTATGTGGAAGTGCTAGAGTGTGCATCCACTTTGGTAGCAGACGAATTGTATCCTGCAAGAGTTGAAGAATTCAACTAGCGTAAAAAATAATTATTATTATTTCTAGGAGCACAGCAGGGAAAGCACCGGCGATCAATGGTGTTCCCCTTGATATGTTCAAAGCTAAAACTTCAGTCTGGGCCCCCCTTCTGGCTTAATGTAATAAGAGCAGTCATAATTGGCCCCTCTCAGAGTCGTGGAGCCAAGCAGTTGTTGTCCAATTTTTGAGAAAGGGGATAGATGACAGCCTTGTTACAATGAACCAGTTTCACTAGTTAATGCTAGTGCATTGATCTTAGGGAGTGTTATACTGTTCCGCATGGATGCCAGTGTTGAGAAAAGAACATCCTTTAGGAAGTCAGTTCGGCTTATGCCCAGGGACTGGGACAGTTGAAACGTGTTTGAAGTTGTACCTTGTGGCTGGGAAATCTACCCTTGCCAAAGAGGGGACACCCCCTAGTGTTTATAAAGCTAACAAGCGTGTTTGTGTTGGTAAATCAAAGTAAGCTATGGGTTACAATGGAACAAATGGGGGTAGAAAAAGAACTGTTAATTATTTTAAGATACCTCCATTCTGGTTCAGTTTAATATACTATAACTGGAGAGCTCACCTCCCCTATCAGAACACATAGAGGGGTACAGCAAGGTTGTATTATGGCACATTTTCTCCTTTCTGTTATATATAAACAATGTTAATAGATTGTTTGCAAAAAAAGGTAAAGATACACCTAGGATGGAAAATTGCTCAATTCCCATTATATTGTGCGCCAATAATACAGTTCTCATTTCAAGAACCGCAAATGGTCTTCAAATACTATTGGACTTGTTTTTATCTTTTATGCAAGACCTGGATGTAAAGGTTAATCCTAAGTAATGACGTGTGGACGCCCAAAAGACAAAAGTTAAGTCACACAGGCTGGGAGGAGTTAAACTTGGCAGAGACAGACCTTTTAACTATCTGGGAATTTTATTTAATTCTTCACTTCAGAGGAACCCTCTGCCAACACTGAGAAATCAACAGTTTCGTAAAACTAATGAGGCAGTGTTTAACATTACACTTAAATTACATCAGAAGCCAGTTAAAGAGTTAATTCATATTTATATGAGCAACTGCATCCCAGTTGGGCCATATGGGGGTGGTATCTGTGCCTATAGTAATGCTAGCATCCTGCAACACAGTGAAAATCGATTTAATTGCAGGTTACTCTGTACCCCAAGAGGTACTGCAGCTATCATATGTCATTAAGAAGTAGGGTTATCCTACTTGGAAGACACGGTTGGTATTGCACCCCTGATTTAAAGGATAAACTGTTGGGCTAAGCAGGAGGTGGGACTTGTGCGGGAAATCCTTGGGGCCTGTTTGTCTCTCGATAATTCTCATTGTGTATCTTGGCTTGCATACGTTAAGAAATTGTTTTATATATATGGAAATCCTGAACTAATTAACTATCCTGAGATCATAAACATTTGCTGTAAAACAAAAATTAAACAGCGTTAGCAAGATTATCGCATGGAGCTGCTGCAGCACCACGGAATCCTAGCTATTATTTATACTGTACAGATTCTGCGCTAGAGGTCAATGGATCGAGGCGACATAGATTTGAGAGGATGTCATCAATGTGTAATGTAAGCATCAACAATAATCAGCATAATCAATGATATTGAAACCTCAAACAAATAACTACACCAGTTTATTAAGAAGAATTATAAAATGTATTTCCCTAGATTAACAACGCTAATGTTACGAAGATAACTCTCAAACACAAATGATAAGCATATAGAATTAATAATGGTTGATTAATATGTCTTATATATTTCAGTTTAATCAAAACAGCCAAACAAATAATCACCAAAAGAATTACACTTTTTAATAATACTAGAACTGGTAATAATGGCAAATAATACATTAGTACAACACTCAAAAGATCTCAGTGTAAATCATGAGCATTCTAAGTTAACACCCTCTCTAACCACAGATTAGCATTAACTTGTTGAGTTTCATGTAAAAAGAATTTAGAAACACAAATTTAGAAAAACTCTTTAACTCAGGTTATTATTAAAAAAATATTATTAATATGCAGCAATCAAATTATAAGTTGCAGCTGGTACCTGGAAAGCAAAAGAGACACATATAACATTACAACATCATACATTACCCAAAAGATAGTAACAAGCAATCTACTTCAGCAAGGGGACACCATCAGGTATATCTTCAGAAGAAATCGGGCCTACCATCAGCTAAACCCACACTGCTACAGGAGCACTGGAATCTACCACTTCAATCTCTCCCGCTAAAATGTGCAATCTGCTCTCTGCCTCTTCTCATCAGACTCTGGAAAATCCTACCTAGGTTGTTAAACTAATCTCTAAAAAGCCTATGATTGGTCAGTTCATGTGGTGGTTATGTTTCAGCCAATAGAAAAATTAATTGATAACCTAAAATATGACAGCATTACATTAACTTAAACATTTTCTCAGCAGTAACTTTTCCTCTTCCCTCTCATCTGTAGCTCCATTGTTTCATCTCGACTAAACTTCTCTTCCCAGGAAGAAACTTTTACAGTTGCAAACTTCACTTCCATCTTCGAGGAAGAAATCACGTATTAGTAACATTCCCAAACAATAGAACATTCAAATTATGCATTGCTCAGTTAAAACATGGCCTTGTAAGACCTAATGTAGCAACCCACTAGGGGTATCTGTGGACACATCTATTAAAACATTGAATACACTTTTATGTAAGCATTGAATTATGGAAAATAACTACAACATTTAGTTAGAACTTTGCCTAGTTAGAAACAGAAAATGAACTGTGGTGACCATTTTCAAAAGTCACCCGTTTTACACGTTAAATAATTATTTTAATTAATTTAGTATACCAAAATCATTAATAAACATGTTAGAAAATTCACACTCTCACAATCCCTCCTCTGATGACTACTTATGTCATCATATCAATCTATAATAAATTAATTTATTATTATCAATTTTCAAAATTTGGTCTAATTTATTTTCACATTATTTTTCGTTCTCATTTTTTTTTCTCCAAAACATTTTTTCATTTGAATTTCAAAATTACTTCTATTCTTTTCCAATTCTCTTCTTTTTAAATCTTTTATCATTTTATCCATTCCCCAAATTCCAATTAGACAAAATACATTTATTCACACCCATTTTGCCATTGTCAAAATAATACTTCTTCCCAAATTACTAAACCAATTCCCCACAAATTTAATTCCTTTGCCAGCCTTTTCCCAAACTGTAGTTTCTGTTGGTTCCTTTAAATCTTCTTTATTAATCAACTCTTTAACTTTACCTGAGTTATCAGGTATAAATGAGCAACAATGATTTGAACCAAGTAATTTACAAACTCCGCCCTCTTTCGCTAAAAGAATGTCTAATGCAAGGCGGTTCTGAAGTGCCATAGCTTTAGTAGCAGCCAATTCTGTATCTAGAAGAATAATAGCTCCAGAATACTTGTCAACATGTTATCCACTATTGTAGACAACTTCTGTATTATAACTGAATTCAAGACTACTCCTACTGAAGGAATTATAGCCCCAAAAATGTTTCCCACAATGCTAGAAATTGATTCTCGCTTGTGTCTCTTTTGAAATTTCATTATTCCAGGAATCTTACTCAAGTCTTCCAACTGATAGATTTTTGGAAAGACTATTCCAAAGTAACATGTTCCATACCAGCCTCAAGGAAGACGGTAATATGCATTTCTTTCACAAATATAATAAATTCCGGGTACTGGTGGGTCCTGTCCATTCATCATAAAATACCACTTACTCCTAAACATAAAAACATGTCTACATTTACTCTTTCCTACAAACACTCTATCATTCTTACTCGAAGGTCTGTATATAAAAAGGCTTCCGGCATGTTCAGCATCTATTGTTAGTTTTCCTTGTTTAGTCATATCAGAATAAGCATTATCAACACCAGGTTTTCTACTTATTATTCCATTATCTATCTTTGCCTTTATTTCTCTTCTTCTATCTTCTGTGTTATCTAAAAATTTCTTTTCTACAGGAGTTAGTAAACACGTCAGATTATTTCTATAACCATAAGTAGTACCAAAAGTTAAAGTAGGCTCAAAGAAATCTCTCATAATAACTATGTTATTTTCTTTCGCTATTCTATTCAAATATCCTATGACTGGTACAAATGATAATACTGCGAGCGCGCCTGGTCCTTACAACGGAAACTTACCAGGGGACGCGTATAGGTCGATGAACCTTTTGAATCGCATGGAGTATCCTAGCCATGCAGTGATCACTGAACCAATATCAACATCAATAGATCAATATCAAACACTTCAGAAACCACAAAAGAAAACCATATTAATCAGAAATAAACAACAACTTTTATTCCCTATTGATTACAATTCTAATCAATTGTTAAATATATCTTTATTAACCTCTTCGCTGCCAGTCCTTTTCCCCCTCAGTTGCCAAGCCTTTTTTTGGCTATTTGGGGTAGTTCACGCTTAGGCCATCATAACTTTTTCTCCACATAAGCTACCCACGACAAATTTGTGTCCTTTTTTCCCAACATCCTAGGGATTCTAGTGGTACACAGACTTTGTGGGTTGCCCTGAAGGAGACCATGAAATAAGCAAAATACAGCAAATGGGGAAAAAGGTCTGCAGAAGAAGGCTTGCTTGTGTTTTTTTCCTTGAAAATGGCATCAACAAGAGGTTTGTGGTGATAAAATCACCGTCTTCCCAGCTTTCAGGAACAGGCAGAGTAGAATTAGAGAACCCCATTTTTCAACACAATTTTGACATTTTACTGGGACATACACAATTTTTACTATTTTTTGTGCTTTCAGCCTCCTTCCAGTTAGTGACAGAAATGGGTGAGAAAGCAATGCTGGGTCCCAGAAAGCTAACCATTTCTAAAAAGTAGGCAAAATTCTGAATTCAGCAAGGGGTCATTCATGTAGATCCTACAAATGTTTCCTACAGAAAATAACAGCTGAAATAAAAGAATATTGAAATTGAGGTAAAAAAACAGCCATTTTTCTCCACGTTTTACTCTGTAACTTTTTCCTGCGATGCCAGATTTTTTAAAGCAATATACCCTTACGTCTGCTGGACTCTTCTGATTGCGGGGATATACAGGGCTTGTAGGTTCATCAAGAACCCTAGGTACCTAGAGCCAATAAATGAGCTGCACCTTGCAATTGGTTTTCATTCTATACCAGGTATACAGCAGCTAATTGCTGAAATATAAAAAGTGAAAAATAGGTATCAAGAAAACCTTTGTATTTCCAAAATGGGCACAAAATAAGGTGTTGAGAAACAGTGGTTATTTGCACATCTCTGAATTCCAGAATGCCCATACTACCATCTGAATTACAGGGCATTTCTCAAATAAACGTCTTTTTGACACACTGTCTTATATTTGGAAGGAAAAAATGTAGAGAAATAAAAGGGGCAATAACACTTGTTTTGCTATTCCGTGTTTCCCCAAGCCTCCCGATAAAAATGGTACCTCACTTGCGTTGTTAGGCCTACTGCTCACGACAGGAAACACAAAATGGACATATCACATTTTTACATTAAAATCTCACATGTTTTTTGGAAAGTGCCTAGCTGTGGATTTTGGCCTATAGCTCAGCCGGCACCTGGGGAAACCTAGCAAACCAGTGCATTTTTTAAAACTAGACACCTAGGGGAATCCAATGTGGGGTACTTGTGGGTCTCTGACCAGGTTCTGTTACCCAGAATCCTTTGCAAACCTCAAAAAGTGGCCAAAAAAACACTTTTTCCTCTCATTTCGCTGACAGAAAGTTCTGGAATCCAAGAGGAGCCACACATTTCCTTCCACCCAGCGATCCCCCAAGTCTCCCGATAAAAATGGTACCTCACTTGTGTGGATAGCCATAGCACCCACGAAAGGAAATGCCCCAAAACACAACGTGGACACATCACGTTTTCACAAAAAAAACAGAGCTGTTTTTTTACAAAGTGCCTAGCTGTGGATTTTGGTCTCTCGCTCACCCGGCACCTGGGGAACCTAGCAAACCTATGAATTTTTGAAAACTAGACACCTAGGGAAATCTAAGATGGGATGACTTGTGGGGCTCTGACCTGGTTCTGTTACCCAGAATCCTTTGCAAACCTCAAAATCTGGCCAAAAAAACACTTTTTTCTCTCATTTCGGTGACAGAAAGTTCTGGAATCTGGGAGGAGCCACAAATTTCTCTCCACCCAGCGTTCCCACAAGTCTCCCAATAAAAATGACACCTCACTTGTGTGGGTAGGCCTAGCGCCCGCGAAAGGAAATGCCCCAAAACACAACATGGACATCTCACATTTTCACAAAGAAAACAGAGCTGTTTTTTACAAAGTGCCTAGCTGTGGATTTTGGCCTCTGGCTCAGTCGGCACCTGGGGAAACCTAGCAAACCTGCACATTTCTGAAAACTAGACACCTAGGGGAATCCAAGATGGTGTGACTTGTGGGGATCTGACCAGGTTCTGTTACCCAGAATCCTTTGCAAACCTCAAAATCTGGCCAAAAAAACACTTTTCCCTCTCATTTCGGTGACACTAAGTTCTGGAAACCTAGAGGAGCCACAAATGTCCTTCCACCCAGCATTCCCCCAAATCTCCCAATGAAAATGATACCTCACGTGTGTGGGTGCCCCAGGTGCCTGCAACAGTAAAATACCAAAAATCTGTAGAGATTGAGGGGATAGCACAGCGACTTGATAAGCACATATTTTTCCTTTATACATCTTTTAGGCTGACTCTGCTTTGGGGACCCACACAAGTGAGGCATCATTTTACTTGTGAGACTGATGGGAGCTCTGGGTGGTAGGAAATGTGTGCCGCAGCGGTGATCCTACAAAGAAAAGTGAGGAAAATATGCTTATGTTGAGGTTTGCAGAGGAGTCTGGGTAAGAAAGCTTTGGGGGATCCAGGCAAGCCATACCTCTTTGGACTCCTTGGGGTGTCCATTTTTATAACATGTCTGGGTTCGGTAGGTTTCCCTAGATGAAGGCCACACCGGGACCAAAAACATAGGTGCCCCCCCAATACAGGTAGTTTTGCAATAGCTAAATTTGATGTGTCCACCTACTTATGTGTTGTTCCAAACACTACAATTGTGAAAAGAAACACACTTTGGTTATGTTAAAAAGACCCCTCACCCACCAACCAAGTTGGTGGCATGCTTTGTCATCGGGGTCCCACCCGAGTCACCGAGCGTGTCACAGGTGTGCTGTGATGCCTGATTACAGCGGAGCAAGTTTTGTCATTTTTACCAAACATACTGGTTGGATTTGGCACGAGGGTGAGTGATAGTTCAGTGGATCAAATTTTATTAACAAGAGATTTCCCAAAAATGAAATGCACTGTTCATAACTGAAAGGCCAAAAAACTGAACCAATGACTCACGGCTCGTGAGCTGAAAAGCCACGACAAGGCACCAACCGCTTTACAGTCCATTCACACACCTTCCATACATGACATGCACAAGGCCATTCACGCCGCCAGCCACGGGCCCAGCACATTACAACACTCGCATCGACAGACAGAGTCACTCAAGGGCCCATCACTTTCATAAGCCCACATGCCTGATACAGCAATCACACCAGCTGATGAATGTGGGGACTGGCATTTGGCTGGCACCGCCAGCCAAGCGCCACCCCACCCACACCGCCAGCCAGGCACCACCCCACGCACACCGCCAGCCAAGCGCCACCCCACTCACATTGCCAGCTAGGCGCCACCCCACACACACCACCAGCCAAGCACCACCCCACGCCAGCCAAGCGCCACCCCACTCACACCGCCAGCCAAGCACCACCCCACTCACACCACCAGCCAAGCGCCACCCCACACACAGCGGCAGACAAATACCACCCAACGCACATGCCAGCCAAGCGCCACCCCACACACACTGCCAGCCAAGCGCAACCCCATTCCCACGGCGGACAAGGGGTTAAGCAATTTTTATTAATTTATCCAAAGGAAACACTTTTCTTAAAGGAAAACATGAGCAATAATACAAATCATAAGTCAGTGAATATCAGCATTAATGATGCAATTCAGCAAATTAATTTGTCAGTCATTTGTCACTGTCAACGTCTCCCCTGTCAGCCTACCTAACCAATATTAGCATTAGCATGTGAGTCTTCATGCGAAAACAATTTAGTGAAAACATAAATTTGGAAAAATCTACCTAAGAGAGAATTTCTATTAAAACAGCGCAGTTGGTACCTAGAACAAAAGGCACAACATTTGTCACACACATTTTCATAGCTACCTATCCAGGATCGATCAGCAACAAGTCAGTCTTCGTCCCCAGGTCATCAATGATCAGCTACGGATCAGGCTCACAGAGTAGAAGCCCAATTGTCAGCACCTCGGACAGCGTCTCCTGATGTCATCAACTTTCTCCTCACAGTTCTGATTTCTCACCCCTTGTCATGACTTTTTATTAGGGTCTCCCAGTCCATCCCACTAATTGCTAATTGGTCAGTCCGTCGGAAGTATAGTGTTTGTTTACCAAATCTTTAATTTTGCATATGTCCCCTAAAACTGATTGGTCCTTCTTGCGATTAGAATATCATCCGGCTCTTCAAGTAATGAAATTGTTGCATACGAGTCTCTAGTCAGTGCCTCTATTGTTCAAGTCCTGGGAAAGTACATTTAGCCTACACTACACATAATTGTATAAAATTGTCTCCATCATCTCCTGTTCATTGGTACATTTGCAGAATATTCTAGCTGAGCGGCTTGACATCTGAGCGGTTCAATGTTGCCATCCCTGGCTACCAGTCCTGTGCAAGGCACTCAAATTCTTCATGTTCAGAGCAAGCAAGGCCCACTGAAAGCAGGCCCTTAGTCCGGCTAATTTAAGACTATGAATTAATACAAAACACAGGTTATACACTTCGTTATGACATAATAGTACATTTTCTTATAGATTTCTCTAATATTTGGCATCTATTAATACACATGGTGACCACTCTCTGGGGCACATTTTCAAATGTGCACGTTATTTTCTAAAATTAATTTCTCCATGCATTTTTCACGTTAATAAAACACACATTAATCATTAGAAATTTCTTGAATTAACATATCTGCTCCATCAATACCAGGTCATAATTCAAATAGAAATACTGAATGTATTCTTGATTATAGAAACGCGTTAGCAAAATACTGCAACGTAAAAGCAAACTATGGTAAGTAGTTCATTCTTCCATTGAAGTCGGAATCTGTGTACATACATAACAATCTTTCGCGTCCATCACCTCAACATACTCACACAATAAGGGATAGAAAACATTAGAAGAAAGCTCTTTCTGTTCATGTAAGTATTTGACATCTATTCTAGATGTGTCTTTCATTAGTGATGTATCAGTTATATCTAAAGAACTATCAATCTTCATAGTCTCCATTCATCTCATAGACAGTCACCCCTACAAACAACAATAAACACATTAACAAACTCACTACCGCGAAACCAATACTTAAAACTTTACAACAACTAATTCTACTGTTTTGGTTATGTGAGTTTCTCATATTTTCTATAGTCTAAAAAAATAAAAAAACAAAGAATTTCAAAAAAATTCTAAAATTCAAAACAAACTACCAAAAATCCCTCCTAAAAATGTATTTTTTTACAACAAAAAAATGTCATTCACTCTGGACAGTTTCCTTTTCAATTTCAGTATAGCAGCTTGTCAATTCCAGTTATTCATTTGTCAACTCCAGTAAGTATTAATGTCTCTCTTAAGCACAACTTTTCATATAGTTTTCTCAATATCTTCTCCCAAAGTCTTTTCTCGCAATCTTCACGTGCCAATGTAAATTTTTTTGATGTCTCTGTCAAAACAATAGCTCAACAATTCTTCTTGCCAGTCATTTGCAATTAAGTACGCCCATTCAGGGCCTGCATATCTCTTGCTTGCAACTCTTTCTCTTTTCGGTCTACTGCCACTTTCACCTTCTTCTCCACCAGTATTTTCTCCTTCATTCAATTGCTTTTCCTCTTGAATTTGTGTAACTACATTAACCTTTCCACTCTTTGTGCTTTTCTCTGGCCAATTATCTCCTTGCAATGTCTTTCTCATCAACAATTTTCTCAAGATTGAGTCTTCACTTGACTTTGAACCTTTTTCTTCTGACGTTCCCGCAACTGCTTCAGGAAGAGTATAATCCACTTGGCTTCCTTGGCTGACTACCCTCAATTCCTTTCCCAATGGGGTCTGTCCTTTCTTAAGTTTGGTATGTCAAACCACCTGCTTCTGAGGACACCCTCCTCTGAGCAGATCTTCTCTCAGTCGATTCTTTCTGATCACTCTCATTCGAGGACACCCTCCTCTGGTCAGAATCAGTCTATTCACTTTCTTCTCGGTCTGACTCTTCAACTCCTTTTACAGATTGTTGATCTTCGTCTGTATTTTGTTTTTTCTCGTCTGTTATAGGAGTAGGCACATCTCTGTCATTTTCAATGTGCTGTACACTTTCTTTCTCTTTGCTCCCAGTGTTTTCAACTGTTGGTAATATCAACAGTTCTTCTTCTCTTTCTGTTGGATCATGCACTTTTCTCGTGTGGCTTGCATGCACCCAATTTGGTAAACCAGCACACTTTACAGCTGTCGGCGTAGTGAGCACGATTTGAGAAGGACACTTCTACAGTGGTTCCAGGCAAGACTTGCTCACATGCTTCCGTATGATCACTCAGTCTCCAGCTCTCAAGCTGTGGCCTTGACCTTGCGTTTGTTGTGCTGTTGTTGCTTCCACCTGATGAGAAAAAGACCGAACCACATAAGCTAGGCTTTTGCAAAAATCTAGCACCTTATCAGCCGTAATATTCACAAGTGTATTTGTAGGTATTGCTGGCAATCTCATCACTCTCCCGATCAAAATCTTGTGTGGAGACAACCCAGTCTTCTTGTTAGGAGTGCTTCTCATTGACATTAGCACTAATGGCAAAGCATCTGGCCATTTTAAATTTGTCGACGCACATACTTTTGTGATTTTAATGTTCCTTTCATTTGCTCTACAAGTCCTGAAGCTTGTGGGCGATAACTACAATGTAGTCTCTGCTGAATATTTAATGCTGAAAAAAGCAATTTTATCACTTCATTATTGAAGTGGGTTCCCCTATCTGATTCAATCGAAATCGGGACACCAAAACGTGGAATTAGTTCTCGCAAAAGCAACTTAGCTAATGTAAGACTGTAAGACTGTCATTTCTCCTTGTTGGATATGCCTCAAGCCAGTGCCTGAAAATGCACACAATCACCAACACCTATTTCAAACCAGCACACGCAGGCATCTCAATAAAATCCATTTGCATTCTACTGAAAGGACCTCTCGCCATACCTATATGTCCCATGTTGAAAATTGTTCCTTTGCCGACATTCATCTGATGGCAAATTACACACCTATGGCAAACCAGCTCGGCCCCTTGCCTGAATTTTGGATTGTACCAAAACTGTTTAAAACTCCTGATCATCGCATCTCTCCCTATGTTTGTCTGACCATTATAGTATCTAGCCATTTGAGTCAACAAACCGTTTGGTAAGGCTACTTTCCCCTCTACTGTCATCCAAATTTCATCTTCCTTTTGAATGGAACAATCTTTTATCCAATCCCTACGCTCTTCTTCTGGAACATTGTTCTGTATGGCTTTTAACTCCTCCAATGTCTCAACAATATGCATAGTAACATTTGCGTCCACCTCATCATTTTCAGACATCAATTCCCAATTTCCTTTGAATAAAATCCCATTCGGAGCAGAAACTTTTGCAACCTGGTCTACATAAGCATTTCCCAATGTTACATAATCTTGTCCTATCTGGTATGCACTGCATTTGACCACGACGATTTTCTCAGGCTTCTGTACAGCTTGTAACAAATCATGTATTCTTTCTCTATTTCTCACAGGCGAGCCTGATGAAGTCAGGAACCCCTTTTGTGACCAAATATGCCCAAAATCATGTACAATACCAAATCCATACTGACTATCAGTGTAGATTGTTACTTTCACCTGGTCTGACAATAGGCATGCTCTAGTAAGAGCCACCAATTCTGTGACTTGTGCAGAAAGGACTCTTTTAAGCCATGAAGCGTCTAGTATGCCAGTAACTGTACACACTGCATATCCTGCTTTTAAGGTACCCTTGTTGTCTCTTAAGCAAGAACCATCAACAAAGAGAATTTGGTCATTGTCTTCCAAACAAGTGTCCTTAATATTATCTCTTGGTTTAGTGCATTGTTCTGTCACCTCCAAACAATCATGTTCAATGTCATCTATTGTATTTGGATCTTCTCCCTCATTTGGTAACATTGTTGTTGGGTTAAGCACTGTGCACCTTTTGATCGTTACATTTGGTGCTCCAAGAAACACTGTCTCATATCGTTTCAATCTTGCGTTTGTCAGGTATTTTGTTTTTGACCTGGTTAATAGAATTTCTATTGAATGAGGTACCACCATTGTCAGAGGATAACCCATCACAATGTTTTCACTTTGAGTTATACTCTGCTCAACTGCTGCAACTGCTCGTAAGCATCCTGGTAAGGCTGCTGCAACATTATCGAAAGTAGCTGAAAAATATGCTACTGGACGATTGACACCACCATGTGTTTGTGTCAAGACACACAAAGAACATCCATCTTGCTCATGACAAAACAACAAGAAACATTTTGTGTAATCAGGCATACCTAAAGCTGGAGCTTCTCAGAAACTCTCTCTCAGTTCAGTAAATGCTCTCATGCATTCTTCATCCATCATTATGGGATCTGAAACATCCTTATGTGTCATTCTCTGCAGTGGCTTAGAAATAGCTAAAAAACTTTGGAATCCACTGGCGACAATATCCTATCATTCCCAGAAACATCCTCAGCTCTTTCTGCAAACTCAGTATTTTTATTTTCATTATTGCCGCAACTCTTTCTCTTGAAATTCTCCTTGACCCTTTCTCGATCAAATGTCCCAAATATTTCACCTCTTGTTGACAATACTGCAGCTTAGTAGGAGATACCTTATGAACACTGTCTCCCAAAAAGTTCAACAATGCAATTGTATCCTCTCTACAACCTTCTTTTGTCTTTGATGCAATCAAAAGATCATCAATGTACTGCACTAATGTCGATTGGTAAGGCATCACCAATGACTCCAGGTTCTTTTTCAAAATCTGATTGAAAATTGATGGTGATTCTGAAAACCTTTGAGGAATTCTACACCAGCAATTGACTCTCTGCTGTCCTTGTGTAGAGGTACTGAAAAGAAAGCTTGGCACAAATCAATTACTGTGAACCATTCTGCATCACATGGAATTTGAAACATTATCATTGCTGGATTTGGCACAATTGGCCAATATTTAATCACAATGTCATTTATTTTCTTTAAATCCTGGACAAGACGAATTTTCCCATTCAGCTTTTTCAAACCCATTATTGGTGAATTACACAGACTGCCTATCACTTCTCTAAAGACTCCCTGTTCCAGAAACTGTTCTATCATAGGTCTTATCCCTTTGATTGCCTCATTTGGCATTGGATATTGTGCAGTCTACGGAAACACTACATTCTCTTTCACTGTTACTTTGACTCCTTCGACTCCTTTAGTCAAACCATTGTCTTTTCCTGATAATTCACAAACCTTTGACTTAACTCTTTCTTGTAGATCGATCGGCAGATCTTTCTTTTAAAAAACTGGAAAGAAATTAGTTAAATCTACTGAATCGTGATCCTCATTTACCTGCTCATTTTTATCTGTCTGATCATTGAGATCTAGCAAGGCAAATTCTCGAGACACCGTCCTTTCCCAACATCAACCGACAAATCTTCTTCTTCATCACTGTTTGTCTCAATTTCACTCCCTTTCGTTGAACACAAGATCGAAAAATGTATTTTGCACAGTAAGTCTCTTCCCAATAATGACACTGGACTAGAATCACAAACAACAAAGCTATGGCAATCCCTAAAATGTCCTACTTGCACAACAACTGTTTCTGTAAGAGTATTAACCAAATGTTTATTTGCAACTCCTACTATTTGCACTGTCTTTTCTGAAATCAGTATGTCTTGAACTTCTACAGTTCTTACTGTCGAGCTTGTCGCTCCTGTATCAACCAGAAAATGAACCTCATGACCATGTACTTCACCTTTCACATAAGGATCTCTCTGATCCACTTCTAATTATGCAGCCCTCATACACTCCTGCTCGTCTGAGCTATCCAACGGCCATTCAGCTTTTATTTCATCCTCACTGTGTAAAGGAAACTGTTCAGCTGTTTTTACACTTCTGCTCTTACCCTGAGTTTTGACCACATGCAAAAGCATGTTCCTGATCCATGGTGCTATGTATCATTTGAACTTGTCTCGGCATGTGCATTTGCTGTACAAAAACCATCTGCACCTGTGTCTGCATTTGTTACATCTGTTGCATTTGTACCTGATGTACCTGGTGTTGTGCATTCTGTACCTGTTGTATTGGCTGTAAAAGCTGAAAACCTTGCTTATTATTCACATTGTTCTGGAAATTTTGAGTTTAACCCCCCCAATCCTAGGTCCTCTCATGCTCTGATATGAATTGACACCATTTGTCTGTTGTACAATTCCTCCTCAATTTAACATCAGACACTGTCTCTTCTAATTTCCAATTACTCCTCAAATATGACAAGGTAACACCTTTCGCCTTTGCTGCTCATCCTGCATCACCACCAAACTCAAATCCACATTTCTATTGACTACCAGAAGCATCATTCCTCCTCGACCTCTGCCTCACCCTTGACTCAGGAACAAACCATTTCCTTGTGGCAGCTGTTGAAAATATCCCTGTAATCCTGTCTGTGCAGTCTTGATCTGATTCACCATTGCTTTCTCATTCAGCTTTTTCAGCTTCATCTCAATTTCATCACTACAATATTTAGCATACTGCAACACCTCATCAATCGGCTTAGCTTGCCAGCAAATGAAATTATTTTTAATCATCTGACTTATTTCTGGTTTTAATCCTTCAACAAACCTGTACACCAAATGATTCATGCTCTCTTTCTCAATTGTTTCCACACCACTGAATTGTTTGAACGCCTTCAACAACCTATCATAATACGCATGAACTGATTCCTTTCCTTCCTGTGATGTTCTATTCATGCTCTGCCAATCAACATTTTTCAGCAAAACTATCTTTTTCAGAAACCCAATGACCTTATAGTAATGTTTCATTACTTCAGAAGATGGTGCACCTGTTTTTGCACTTCGCAAGTTTCACAAATCTATCTGTTTGCTGGTACCACTCCATCGGTTTCTCTCTCAACCTCAGGTAATCATTTATAAAACGTAAAATATCACTCCCTCCTGGTGTTTCTCTCATTGGCAGCATTTTCACTGACTCTCCTGCCTGTGTCACATCAGCTTTCTTTGGTCTTTCTCTTTTCTTGCCCCATCTGCCTTCCCATTTGTCCAGTGCTCTCCAACCCTGTACTTTCTCAAGTAATTCTTTAAGATGTGTTCTCATCACTGTAGATCTCATGTGTGTAAAATCTTCCTCCTCCATGTTTAATCTGTAACTTCTTTTCAAAGTTTTCATTTTTGACAAATCAATGTCAAAATCATCTGCTACTTCTTGTAACTGCTGATAGACTCTCTCTGCTCCTCTAGTAATTATTTTACATAGATATCTCAATTGAGCTTCAGTATAGGACTCAAGTCTGTTCACTCCCATGGTCCCTTCCAAGAGTTAATTTCCTTCCATGTTCAATCTCACTCTGTTTATTGTTTCTTCCTCTCTATCTTTTCTCTCGCGTTTTTGAATTACTTAAATCTTCCAACCATTTTGTTTTTTCCCGTGCTGACAAACCTTTCAATGAAACTCCATTAGCTTGTGCACCTAAACCTCGCTCTTGTCCTGAACTCGCATTTTGTTGTGGAACCATTACTCTCTGTCCCTGATTATTACAGAATATGGTCCCAGTATTCTCAACAGGACACAAATCTATTAAAGAATTGGTCTCATTCAGGCTTTGTCCTTGTCTAGGAATTGATGTTTCCAAAACTCCATTCTTAACATTAATCAATGAACTCAGTCCACTATTGTCTACACGTGCATATAATGAAGTCACTGGACCCATCGTAATAGGTACAGTAATTGCATCCAGATTAACTAAGGATCCAACCCTCTGCATCTATCTTGTACCCATGCTCTGCATTTGATGAATCTGTATTTGAACAGGCTTGCTTTTGTTCATTCCTTGCTGACTTTGTGACAACACTAAATTAGGAGTCTTTCAGGAATGTTTATTTCGAACTACTGTCTGTTGTTCAATGAATCATTGAAACGACTCAGCATCTGAACACTCTCGTTATTAAGGATAATTCTGATGTGGATGGTGCGGTAGGAATTGTATTACTAATTCCACTCCCACTTGACTCGTTATCACTTCTCTGATTCACATTTGGTGAAGGATAAGTCTCTAAAATCTGAGAAACTATCTCATCTTCACCCATATCATCTTCATTATTGAACATGACTCGTTTCAAGTCATTCAAATTTTGTTCTTTAGTCTCTGTTGAACCCTTTTTCTTTTTTTTTCCCATCTTTTATTTCATCCTCATCCTCCTTTGTTCTTGCAGGAAATACTCTAGTCCCCTATAATGTTTCTACTCTCCACCTTTTCTGCTCTTCATCCCATCTCGATTCTGCTAGCGTCTTTTCTGCTCGTCTCATTTTCTTTTCAAATTTTAATGCCTGTTGTTATCTGGCTAGCAGTTCCCAAATCACTGAAGATTCGTATTGTGCTGGCCTCGTTGAAGGTTTTAAACTGTCCATCTTTGACCTCAAATTGTCCAAAATTCTCAAATTGAAGGTTCCATTTTCTGAAAAAGCCAAACAACCTTTATTTCTTATAATTTTGACCCAATGTTTCAACAAAGGCATGCTCCTGCTCCCTTCTCCTCAAACACAATGTATGCCGGAGTATTTTCTGGTGGACAAACCTCTCCTTCGAGTGCTGGAATATACTCATCACCTCTCAGTGTGCTTCTCAAAGCCTTGAAAAACGTCATTTTCGACTGAAATGTATTTAAACCTGATGTCCACAACAAAATGTATTTATAAACTTATTAAACTAAGCAAATACAAATATTAAATTGAATGGAAAAAGAACAACCAATCAAGAAAAGTGACTATGATCCCACTAATCCCTTCGACCCTCTCACCTTCTAATCATGTTACTTTATTGTCGGAATGATCGACGAATCCGTGCACAACTCTTCTTACTAATCAACCAATCCCAGCACGGCACCACTTACGTCACATTAACACATACACTCCTCCTTCCCAGCTCAATCGCTGAGACACTGACAAAGCCTATTGTACCAATTCCTTTCACAGCCCACGCATAAAATCAACGCAGTATTAATTTGTGAGCTAACTCAAATTAAAAAATAAGAAAACAAATTTGTTCATTTACAACAGGTAGGGCAATACAATCGCTTCAGAACCTTCCAAAGTAACCTCCAGCTTTCGCCTACTCTTTTTTGCAGTTCCTACAATCGTATGTAAAATTTGACCTGCGAACTCCACTTCTCAACTGCTCCGTGGACTGTCGTCCTAGTGCACTTAATAGAACACAAAAAAGCAACAAAGGTGGAAAATGTCCTGATTGCCCGCACATCCAACAGTATATGAAAATATAAAGCAATCTTCTAGCAAAAAGTATTTTGTGACAGCTGTGTGTCCAGTATGGGGTGGGTGCCAACCTGGTAGGAACACTTGTCCACCACAAATGTTCAAAGTTACTGACATTACCGACACTATCAGGCACGGTTTGACGCAGTAGGAAAGCTTATAAGGGCCATTCACGCTGACCTCTACTCTGTTTTCCTTGGCCCAACGAGGCAGGAGTCCTTTACTAGCCCTTGATGGCGGACTCTTCTACATGCTACAACATCACTACCTGTCCAATATTATCTGCCTTGACAAAGTCTAGGAGACGAAACACGTGTCGGCTGTTTTGCTGTATATAGGACGATTTGGATTATGGCTGTACTCATGATGTTTATATAGGACGATTTGGATTATTGCTGTACTCATGATGACTCGTTGTACATTGTATTGGTACTTGGAGATTGACATCACTCTCGCATAAATCAATAAACTCCATTGTACCCACGCAGTTGTTACAGCCTTTTGATGACTTTGACAACTTGGATCTCTGACACAGGACTTCCTGCGGTGTGCCCTGGTAGTCTATCTTTATTCATCCTAGTGCACTTAGTACTCACCAAGTCTTCAGTACAATTCCAATCACACCAGTTCTCACAAACTCTACTTACCAATCACGCCGGATCAGTCTATTAAATGAATGAATTACAACATATACCTAATGTCTCACTACACTTGTCAATATACTCCGGAGTCCCACACCTCTCTCCTTAGGTCTGTCATCAACAACCATGTGTATAATTTTACCTGCATCAAGCGCCACACTCAATTGAAGAATGCCGCTTCCCTACTCTCATGCTTATAGGAGTGTGCCCACTCCATCTAAAATCTACTTGAGTATCTCCACTCCTCTAAACTCATATTCACCTCAGTCATCTGCAAATTAGCTAAAGCTATGCAAGCGTAAACCACTCCACTCAATTCAACCAAACACCGCTCAGAACATACCCTTCAAACTACAGGGTCTCCAAGAACCGGGAAAAGTCACTTAAGGCAACTAGCAACTCATCTCGTGAAATCTGCATAACATTTAGAAAAAAAGAAAACCCAGCACATTTTATTTTCACAAGGAGAACCTTACATTAATCTCATTATGACATCATCAAATAATGACGTAACCATAATCTGCTACAAAAAACTGCTGCAGTGCCACTGAATTCTAGCTATTATTTATACTGTACAGTGGATTCTGCGCTAGAGGTCAATGGATCCAAGTGACATAGATTTGAGAGAATGTCATCAATGTGTAATGTAGGCATCAACAATAATCAGCATAATCAATGATATTAAACTTCAAACAAATAACCACACCAGTTTATTAAGAAGAAATATAAAATGTATTTCCCTAGATTAACAACGCTAATGTTACGAAGATAACTCTCAAACACAAATGATAAGCATATCAAATTAATAATGGTTGATTTGAACATCTTATAAATTTCAGTTTAATCAAAACAACCAAACAAATAATCTCCAAAAGAATTACACTTACAAAATACTAGAACTGGTAATAACGGCAAAGTATACATTAGTACAACACTCAAAAGATGTCAGTGTAAATCATGAGCATTCTAAATTAATACCCTCTCTAAGTACAGATTAGCATTAACACTTTGGGCTTCATGTAAAAAGAATTTAGAAACACAAATTTAGAAAAACTCTTTAACTCAGGTTTTTATTACAAGAATATTATTAATATGCAGCAATCAAATTATAAGTTGCAGCAGGTACCTGGAAAGCAAAAAAGACACATATAACATTACAACATCATACATTACCCCAAACAATAGTAGCAAGCAGCCTACTTCAGCAAGGGGACACCATCAGGTATATCTTCAGAAAAATCGGGCCTAACATCAGCTAAACGCACACTGTTACATGAACACTAATTTTAGGGATTTTTATTTAACCCTCTTAAGATTGAGCACAGTGCACTTTAGTGCTGCTTTTCCTCTCCAAGGCACTTTCCTTCACAAATTACTGTGTTGCCTCTGTGACATATTTCCAGCCAAAGTGTGTATCACTGTCTGTTCTTTTGCACATTATATAGAGCCCCACGCCCCATGTTCTTTAAGCCTATTTTATGTCTGGTGCACATTACACCTTACAAATTAGCCCAGATTAGAAACTCCTGATGGATGTTTTGCAGTTCTACATTTTATCAGAAGCACAATTAAATTGAGGAAATGGACTGAATCATGCTTAATGCCCCTTTAAGGACTAGGGGCCTAATTATGAATTTGGCGGACGGGAACACCCTCCCGCCAAACCCCCTACAGGGTGGCCATCACTGTAGTTGCAACCTCCCCACTGGCCCCATTATGACTTTCCCTCTGGGCTGACGGTCAGAAATGTTCCACCTGTCAGCCCAGCAGAAAAGTGGTGGCAGCAATGTTGCAGGCTCATGATTGATTCAGTGGCAATGCTACCGCCTGCACAAGGCCCCAGCACCCTCATAATGCGCACAGCAGACTGTACATTATGATGGTGCTGGGCAGTGAGACTCCTGCACTGTCCATGCCATGGGCATACCATGGCCATCGGTATGGGCAGTGTAGTGCTCCTCCCGAGGCCCCCTGCACCTGTTTTCCACCAGCCTTTTCATGGCGGTGAAACTGCCATTAACACGGTGGAGGAAAACCAGGTTGCACCCACCGTCAGCCCGTCGGGATCACCGATCCCGGCACAGACGGCAGTACCCTGGCAGTCGGGCTACCATGGTCATAATGTGGTGGTCAGACCACCACAGCAACAGCGGTCCAGACTGCCACTGCAAGTCTGTCGGTCTAGTGACTGCCAGACTCGTAATTAGGCCCTGTCTGTTCATAGCATTCTTTGTCCTGTTTTTAGCATGTTTTAGACAAATAGTTGAACTTGCTGCATTTTATCACCTTTGTATTTAATGATTTTTAGATGAATTTTGTAAATTTGATACAATGTACATGTACTACTATTGAATTTTTGATCCTTTATGGCTACTTATAGCCAAATAAACATATAGTGACTCAATGACTGACTATACTTTTATACTATATTTTGGATTAGTAATAACAACATGACTATAACAAAAAAAATAATTAGCATACAAAACCTATATTAAATACCACAATATGCTGGTCATCAATATTTTAAATGTTGATATTTTTGCAGTCATGATACTTTGAGCTGGATTAAGCACTGTTGACAGTCTGGAGTCAGTACTCAGGATCTGGCCAAGGCAGCTGGTGATTTGTCCTACTATTCTCCTTCAGCCACCAAATGTTATTCATAGAAGGTATCAAGGCAACCTGGCAAAGTCAACCTTAAATCTGAAAAGCTCACTGATCACCCTCCTGGCCATCGACATCTATTCACCAAAATGACAGGGGTCATGGAAGTGACATTACATGCCCTTTGTCTCCAATGTCATCTCAGAAAGTTGTCTTTTTATAGCCTCTATCACCTGTCTCTCTACATCACTCCTCTACTTCCCCCAATCTCCCCCACCTCACAGTTGTTGCTGTTTCTTTCTTACCTGTCTATTTATCATTGTTTTCTCATCTATCTCACCTTTTTCTTATTTGTCTCCATAGAGCCTTTTTTTTAACTCTTTCCCTTCTTCCTCCAAGTTATCCCTCAGAGCAGCTTTCCTTTTTATCACCTCTCAAATGTCTCCCCTTCTTTAGCGCTTTGAATTGTCACTTTATGATTTACCCACCCTATTTTTCTTAGCTGTCTTTCTGATCCATTCTTTTCCATCACCTTTCTCTTACACGTCTCACCCTCTGTTTCTGTTATTTCTACAGTCTATTTGTCATCTCTTGTTACAGCCTATGTATTTCCTTTACCTCTCCCACCTGTATCCATCCCCCTTTCAGGTGTTGATGTTTATCGCTATCACATTGGTCTCCTTTTCAACTCTCCGTCGTCTCTTTATTATCTCTCTCTACAAACTCTGAGGTGTCTACTCTTGTGTTCTGTCTGCCGTTCTGGTTTTCTTCCCTTATTTTCTCCCTCTCTGTCTCTCTCTCTCTTGTTTCTCTCATCTTCCTCCTATGCTGATTTTAACCCCCCTACACTTGCTCACAGACAGCCAACGATGTGGAAATGTGCCTTTTTTACCTGGGCCCTCTGCACTCGGAAAAAAACGAAGTTATATTGTGAAAATTGTCACTTTCAACCATGGGATTGTTTCATGCCTTCCTAAACTGCAAAATTAGCTAAGGGGCACCTAAGAGTAGAACGCTCAGGACACAAATGAAGCTGCCATTGTCAAGTTGCAGATAGAGAAATTTTGGGGCAGATTTAAAGAAAATTGAGTTGCACCCAGTCCTGGTACCCCTTAGCGCCCCCCTAACGCCACCAAGTGTACGCTATTTTTAAAATACGGTGCACCATGGCGCAGGGTAGGGGGCAACAGCATCATTTGTTTTGACACTATTGATGTACTCTGCAGGAGTAGCACCAAAATGTTGGTGCTACTCCTGCAGAGTACATAGGGGGTCATTCTGACCCCGGCAGTCAAGGACCGCCGGGGCCGGGGTCGGCGGGAGCACCGCCAACAGGCTGGCGGTGCTCCGCCGGGCATTCTGACCACGGCGGTACAGCCACGGGCAGAAACGGAAAGTCAGCGGTGTACCGCCGACTTTCCGCTGCCCATGGGAATCCGCCATGGCGGCGCAGATTGCTGCGCTGCCATGGGGATTCCGACCCCCTCACCGCCATCCTGTTCCTGGCGGTTCCGACCGCCAGGAACAGGATGGCGGTGAGGGGTGTCGTGGGGCCCCCGTAAGAGGGCCCCACTTTGAATTTCAGTGTCTGCTCAGCAGACACTGAAATTCGCGACGGGTGCTACTGCACCCGTCGCACACCTTCCACTCCGCCGGCTCCATTCGGAGCCGGCTTCATCGTGGAAGGGCGTTTCCCGCTGGGCTGGCGGGCGGCCTTTTGGCGGTCGCCCGCCAGCCCAGTGGGAAACCCAGAATGACCGCCGCGGTCTTTTGACCGCGGTACGGTCTTCTGGCGGTCCCAGCCAGGCCGGCGGCTACCGCCGCCGGCCGGGGTCAGAATGACCCCCATAGTGTTGCATTATAAATAATGGTATACCCCCTTTTAACACCTGCTCTGAGCAGGCGTTAAAAGTGAAGAAAAAAATGGTGCAAGAAAATCTCTGAGATGTACTTCCATCATTATTTCAGCCCCGTGCATACATTATGTTTGGTGCAGGCAAGCATTGCACCACTTGGTAAATATGGCTTGTGGGAAATGCCACCTTAACACCACATTTGCATCAAAATAAATGCCACAAATGTGGTGCAGGGTGGTGCTATGGACTTATAAATATGTCCCTTTGTTTCACTCAAGCCGTGTGTTCCACTTCTAAAAGCATTTATTCCCAGAACAGCCTTTCTAAGTAACTTCTGGCTACTAAAAATAAACAAGGCTCACGAGACCCCATTTCATTTTTGTTTCTGCCACTGCCTTTAGGACACACCTTTAAATAGGTGTGCGGTGCACAAACAGGAAAAGTGTGCCATATTACCAAAAATGCACTAGTGCAGCAGTGAACTTGTGCACCCTGAGGGGAAGAGCATTCAAGTGAAATACAGAGCGGCTGCTTCACAGCTGTTCCATGTTTCACTGTGGAGGTGGCAACCTGCCTGCACTTTAAAGAGCGAGAGATCTCCCCTTTCATGCGGGTGCAGTGAGTGACTGCACTCGCCTTCAAGGGGATGGCTGGGGGTCCATGGGACCCCTTTGTCCCCTTCAGAGGGCTGTTTATAGGAGGAGCACTTTCTGTACATATCCTGAAGACATGTTACCCTCTGCACCCTTGTCTATTATACCACCCCCATGCAAATTAGGGGACACCCTCTAAGTATAGTGCTGGTGCTGCATGTGTGGCAGCACTATCTATATTACAGAAAAGAACACGCAAGCATCTGCGTCCCCTTCTGTAATACCAAAGTTTCCTGGGGGCGCAGAAAGTGGGCACACATGCCCGTTGCACCACGGGGCACCCTCTGTCATACTGTCTCTGAAGTAAGGTTTCGCAAAGGCAGTGCTAGGGTTTGCGGGGGTCAGTCATGGGGGCTGTGACCATTTGAGACCCTTAAATGGCATCCGTGCTCCTGGCAACCATATAAGGATATTTAAGCTCACCAACCAAACATATCTATGACTTCCCAAGTGGGAGTCATTAATTGCATTTAGTAGTTTATTTCTAAGCATGACCCTACTAATCTTATCACACAATAACATTTTCTAACTAATTGCTTAAAAACATTCAAAAGATCATTCAATATACTTAATTGTGAAGATAGATGTAAGTTACGTTTCTGTCTTAAAATATATCTTTCTATTTTCCCACTTAATTAGGCCAGATTTATAAGATTTATAACCACATAGGGCCTCATTGCGACTTTGGCAGTCTCAAGACCACCTTGTTGGCGGTCGTATCACAAACAGGCTAGCAGAGAAGACCATCAAATTATGACATTGGCAGCATTCAGTACAGAACACAGCCAAAGCACCGCTGGCACTGCCATTGCGGTTTGGCCGCCACAGACAATGGTAGTCACCTGCAGGCCAGCTGAGGCCATATTTCTGCCTGACAGACTACGAGGTTACACACCGTCAAGGTTTCTGCCGCTGTCGCACCACCTCAGACACCCAGACTGAAACCAACTGAATAAAAGCAGACACACTTCAGGAAGCCGTACTCTTCCGCAGCCGTCATGGAACCAGAACTAGACATCTTCCTGCTGCTCCTGCTTGCCCAGTGACTCCGGAATCTGCGACGACGATGATGACAGCAACCTTAAGTATATGCACTTACCTGGTACTGTTGTAGATTGTCAATTTTGTACACTCACACAACACACATTTGGGAAGGGGGTGCTAGGGCGACATGCACACATAACAGCACATGCACACTCACATACAGCCACACACACACTCACATATCAACCAGGATATGGCCAACACACACACATGCACACACGTACACATATTACAAACACACACAGGTACACATGGAAACACTGCACAGGCCCACACTCACAAAGTACCCCACAACACCACAACATGTCACAACCACAACACAACAGCACCATCTCCATTCTCAGGGCAGGAACCCACAGGGGACACTACCAGGGACACATCACACATGCATCACAACATGTGCACCAAGAGGCAAAAAATACACACAAATACACAACCATACTACTTACTGATCGACTTACACAGAACATTGTATCTAACATACCATGCACAAAACAGGCACATGCAAACAGTCAAAGCACACAAAGCCACACAACACACAACCAAACACATCTCAACACAAACAACACTCAATCCCAATACTACAAAAATATCTTGAACACACAATTGTCCATCACACAACACACACCCTACTACTTTCAGACAAAAGCACTGCACACAACCTCACATACTGGTTAAACAACACAGTTAGCCCAAGCAGCACACACATACAGACACACAACTAATGACAGCCAGAAACACCTCAATACTAGTGAAAGAAATGCATGACAAAGAGTTAAGCAGGAAATCAACAACAAGTTGGCTTTAATGGTTCTTTAATCTAATAATTTAGAACAACAAAGGCCATAGGACAGTCCGTAATTATCAGTGACAATGCACCCAGTGCACATATGAGTGCCCTAAACTTGACTCCTCACTGCCATGTAACCTCCGCAGGGAGGGTCATCTATTGGGCAGGCAGGCACCTCAGGGGTTATGGTGCAGAGGTGGCGGAGGGGGGTTGGGGTTTAGATTTTGGATGGTGGCCTTTGGGATCTGGTTTGGGGGGCTTGGCTTCATCTTAGGTTTAGGGGAGGGTTGGGTTTTCTTAGGAGGGGTAGACTTCTTGGCAGGAGGAGGGACATGTGTACTTGCAGGTGGGTTAGTGGCCTGGCTTGGAGGTGGTAGGGCTGGAATGGGCAGGGACACCGCATGTCTAGGGGTATCATGACATGGGAGAGGAGTAGGGAAAAGGGCAAACTCCAAAAGAAAAGCTTTTTTAGACACACGGGGACGGTCATAGCAAAAGGGTTTGGGTGTGGAGGGAAAGGCAGTGGTTGCCTGAGGTGTTGATGTGGATGTAATGGGTGAATGTTTTTGGGTGTATGTTTGTGGGTGGTGGGTGTCTGTTGGGTGGGTGAGTGTTGCATTTATATGTCTTGGGATGAGGGTGGGTGGTGGTGCTGGGGAATGCCTCAGTGGGTGGGTGACTGTCTGGTATGGTGGATGTGCCACATGTAGGTGTGTCAGTGATTGTGGTGTCTGCCGGTGTTGTGACTGGGGTAGATGTCTGAGGGTTTGCTGTGGTGCTGTCTATGAGTAGGATTTGTGTGGTGGCTGGATCAGTGAATGTTGTCAGTGATGCTGGGGGGTGGTGGGGGTGTCAGGGCAGGTTGTGACTGTTGGCGGTGTGCATCTGATTATTGCTTCTGTGCATGCTTGTGATGTGTCTTGTGATTCTTGTGTTTGTCTGATGAAGTGGATGCATGCCTGCCTGTCTGTGTGCTTTGACTGGGTCAAAGTAGAGGGGTTTGGGATTGGGAAGAGGAAGATGGAGACAGGATGGTAAGTCACAAACACTGTCAGAGGCAGATAGGAATTGCAGGCAGCCATGAGAAGTGGACATGGATAAAACCAGGTTCTTATTGGCATGAATATGTGGAGTGAAGCTAATATGGCCAGACTGTCAGGACACTGGGGTGGAATTGTGTTTTCCCACCAACTTTGGTGTGTTTGGTACTGGAGGTGGTCAAATGATGTCCTGTGTGTGTCCATATGTGTGACACGTGAAAATCTTGAACCAGAGCCTCTATCATCATCATGGTTTCTTTTGTATGTGACCTACCTGTAACAGCTGTCAGTTTGTTCCTTCATTGCAGACCAATTTGCATGTCTCTGTGGAATGACATAGGTGAGTGTTAAGCCTACAGGTATGTAACAAATGTAAGTGAAAGGTCCCTGAACTGGGGACAACAGTACTGATCTCTGTCTGTATAATGGGGTATGATTATTAGGAGGCTAAGGTATGGGTATGTGATAAGGCTTTACACAGTGTTACAAAGGATCAATCTGTATGCCTCCTGGCTTGTAGGAAGAATGACATGTCCCTAACTTCTCTATCCTGTGGGTTAGTAGTGTATGTCACCTAATGGTTGCCTATAATGTTGAGACAACAGGGCTTGGAGGAGTCGCTGTGGGCAGAGTTAGGGTGACAGTTGTGGACTGACCAGGTGTCCCTGCTTGCCAGCTTCACCCTCAGTGTCCACACATCCAGGGGTGTTGTCCTCACTGGGGCCTTCATCCAGAGGAGTAGTGACAGTCTCTGGTATGCTCTCCGTGGTGGCAGTGGCAAGGTTACCTGTGGGAGACGTGGAACACAGAGTTGCAGTAAGTGATACAACAAGTGATGTTTCATTTAGAGTATTAGTGATGTTATGTGAGATGCACACAGTGCCTTAACAAGATCCCCAGAAATGACAATGACAGCTGCTGCAAAAATCCTACTTAGTACAACACAAGACTCTGTAATGTCAATACCATACACCATGCTTAAAAATGTTAAACTATGTTGGTAGTCATTAGACTGCTGATACCATCTTATGTTGTCTAACTATTGACATAGGGGTTCACCTGTGTTGCCTAGTGAAGTGTCTTGCATGATACATGGCACAATAAATGATGTACACTGCACAATAGTGTCAGAGTAGGGACACAGTATGGGAGTAAGCAGTAGACTGACCTCTATCTGGATCTGCTGCATGTGCATCCACTTTGGCATCTAGATTTCCAACCCAGGTGAGTATATTTCAGCCTTAGGTATGTTTGTTCTAAGAGCAGTTTGATGGGGCACTGAGCCATAGCTATGTTTTGCTTGTAATGATACTGGGAGTGGGCCTTTGCATTGCTTTCATTGCCACAAGCTGTTTCACAGTTGGACATTCATAATGGGTTAGATAGGTAGTTAGTTTAACATGCCTAACAACTCACTTTTGGTGCACTGTTCCAGTTTTCAAAATGGTGGGATATTGCCTTCTGGGAGTTGTAGTGTTATCAATTCCCAGTACTTCACATGCCGTTCCCAAGGGCTGTAGTGCCAGATGAGTTTAGTGGACATGTGGCATGCCATTGAGGGTTATTAGACATTTGGACAGAGGGGTTGTGGGTGGTTTGTTAATTGTGGTAGGGTAAGGTGGTGAGGAAGCATGCAGGGCAAAACAATTAGGTGACATGAATGTTGTGGGGACTTACCAGACTCCACTACCCCAAGTATTCCTGTCAGGCCCTCAGGATGCAGTATGCCCAAGACCTTTTCCTTCCAAGACGTGAAAGTAGGGGGAGGAAGTGAGGGCCAACCGCCAGCCTACAGTACCGCCAGCTGGTGCTTGAATGCCATTGAAAGCACCTTTCCCCGGACGTCGTTCACCTCTTCCTGATGTCCTCCCTTGTGCAAGGATAAGTGCCCATAGCGTTGACCCTGTTGACTATTCTTTACACAACTCAATTTTCCTGGCAATTGATGTTTGCTGTACGTGTGCTCCAAACAGGTGTGGCTCTACCCTGACAATTTCGTCCACCATGACCCTCACCTCATCATCAGTGAAACATGGGTGTGGTAGAGTTTAAGGCTGAAGGCTGAAAAAAACATGAATGATGTGGTGTCGGTGCTGTGATGTGAGTGGGTGACAGTTGTGTATTGTGTGTGATTGTAAATAGTGTATGTTGTGCAGGTGTGGAATATATGCGTGGTGAAATGTGTATGGGTGCAAAAAGTATTTATCGAGAAATCTGTGATTGTTGTTCCTCCTCTGTGGCTCTGAGTGGCATTCTGTTTCCAAAGGATTGTGGGTTGTGTATAGGTGTGTTGTATAGTGGAGTGTGTAGGTATGTCGATTGTGAGGATGTGTGTCAGTTGTGGGGTATTTAATGTGGTGTTGTGTTCAGTGTACTGTGAGCTGAGACCGTCGCGGTTCGCACCATCAATGGTTTCCCGCCATGGAAGAACAACTACTGTGATTTATGGATCATAATCTGATGGGAGGATTTTTGTCAGGCTGTCGGTGCTGGTGGTGGAACTGCCTCTTTTCTGTCCTCTAGTATCCTGGCAGTTTCTGAAAATTGGCTGTTTTTTGAAGAACTTCACTGTGTAACTCCTAATACGGCAGTGGAATTATCGGCCAACATGGCTTTCTTTTGGCGCCACCACTGCGGTGGGCTTCCCTTAAGACCCCCAAACTCGTGATGACCCTCGTAGTGTGTTAAGGCAAGTGGCCAGCTCTCTCATTAACAAGTCATGATATATTTAATTAACCTCCTTCTTAAGAGTAGAACTGTTGTTGTGTTTTTGTTTTGTTCTTTACAATAGATAATTCTCTGATACTGAGATCCACTATAGTCCTCACAAAATGATTTACTTAGTAAACATTCTAATTTGTTCTTTAAATAATAGATATTTGATGAATGTCCTTCTTAAACCTACATTCCAGACACTAAACCAAAAATCTATGTTACATCTTACAACCTTTCACAACAGTAAGTGCACTTTTGTTTAATATATTCGACTGTTATCTGTGCCATACACATATCTACCTGCCATAACATGAATATTTTAGTGTTTTCTTTATGCTGACTTTAATACTTCTGATACTTAACGCATATCTAATTTGCTTGTTTTGTGTCCCATTGTATAGAAAATTGATCGGTGAAATGAGTATCCATTTTCAAATACAGGATTTGGTTCAACGTATCGAATTTAGCCAGACCATAAGAATTACATCAAGAAAATCCAGATGAAGATGATTTTGGTGAGACATAGTTTATGGGGCTACTTTTAGTGGTCTTCTGAAGAATTTGTATTCTGCCAGCAAAATGACTGTGAACATCTTTTAGTGCTTCTGGGGCACTTCACTAACTGCTAGGCAGACCACTTACACAGTAAGGCACCTTTTCATGCCCGTGTCACCAAGAACATTAGGGCACTGTGATTCATCTTGTCAGTTCAGGTTGGCGTAACATCCAGAGAATATGGAGTGCCATTTATAGGGACCTCAACTGAAAAAGCACCTCACTTTTGGGGCATCTGATTCAGAATGATTCCTTTGCTTTGGATGAAAAAACAGTCTGGCAGACATTGTTTCCTCCTTGGTGAATATGGTAAAAGCAAAATTCTGGGAGTCAGACTTAAGACTAGCTTTTAGGTTCAGTTTGTGTTATAAGAGACAAGAAAAACTTTCCAAATGCCCAAAATCATCTTTAGGGAGGAGAATAGAGGAAAATAATAATTCTCCAGGGACACCCCAATATTAAACAGTAAGGAATCCACAGTGAGATAGGAAGCTTAACGTATGGCAAAAGAGAAGCACCCGAATGGCTGTCCATCACATACACAATGACTAAATATCAAGCCAGCAGAAAGTTCTCATTGACTGCTTATGGATGTTTTTGTTCCTGAGTCAGAACACGTAAATTCTCTACATTGTAGTGTTGCTGGACCCTAGAGAACAAAAAGGAAGGCATATCTCTACTATTGTCAGCATAAAAATGTTTATATATAACGAAGTATGTTATATTAGTATACTGTGATTCTTGCGCCCAGTGGTAGGGTTGCTCACGGGCAGATACATCCTTTTGGCCCCTTACAACAGAATCCCCAGTGGGAACACTTTTAAGGCAATCCACGTGGTGGACCTCCCTGTAACCTTCCGTGTAGGAACAGCAGGAATAGCAGTCGATGAGACATAGATTTTATAGTGGGGACAAGCGCCCGGCCAGCCTGAGGGCGTCAAATTTGTTGTCAATTTGGGGACAATGAACGGTAGTTTATGGGCAGCATACCTGAATGACTATCAGAAGGGAGGGCCTATCTGCTGACAGTGAATAATAAAAATGAAAGACTTCATTCTCAGAAAACTACTGAAGAAGCGGACACGTTAATGATCAATAAGAAAGTAGAATCTGCAGTTTCACATTCTACTTTAATGGCTGTTATTTTTTATTTTTAGTGTCAAACTTAATTGGCACTTCTTTGTAAGTGCCACATAGTTTATTTACAAATGGAAAATTATTGCTGAATGAAATTGTCTGACCTATGGCTGCTTTGTGAATAAAATGTAATTACACTGGATTGGGCTGCAGGGAGGGCCATTTCAAGATACAATAAAGAGAAAGACTGCTTGAGCTTCATTATGAGTATAACCTAATGGCAGTGTAATTAATTACATTTCTGAATGTCTTTGGTAATTAGCTTTTGGATGTATATTAAGAATACAAGAGCTTTGATCTTTGGAAAAGTTTAAAACTCAGATTTAGTGTGATGAAGGCAATTTACTGGTGATGTCAAATATAATTTATTTTACTGCTAGGTTCACTTTAATCCGTCTGAAAACAATACATACCTGTATATGTTACAAAAGATGCATAAAACTGCATATGCCCAATTCGAGTCACCTTTTATGAGTGGAGGTCCATCTTATTTCACTGTTTTTGCAATTGCTGCTTATTTCACGGCTTTGAAGCGTTTATTGCAAGTTGGACTGGCCTCAGGTCAGGCCACCTATAAGCAATAAAGAAAAACAATAAAGAAACGACCGGCAGTCAAGATTAATTCATAGGAAGAGAAGAAAATCTATAACAATAAAATAATATGCTGCAAGGAAAAAAAACAGGAATGGGTGAAAAATATGACCTTAACTATTCGTGGGGATAATAGATTATATAAAGCATGAAATACAGGTTAACTCATAGAGAACTATAGAATACAAAGAGGAAGTAGGTGGAGAGAAGGTCAAAAGCATGGTGGAATGTGAAACGACATAGACAGAATTATGTTCAATATTGTTATCTTAGAGTGGGAGGTATGTTCAGAGTTCAGGTGCACGCTTTATTTCGTATCTTGTGCACGCAAATGTAAAGAAACATTGACAATTACAATAAAGTCTAGCTTTAATGTGTCTAAACATATAAACACGGACATGCAAAATGTTGTTTATATGTCTTGCATGCACAAATGCTCAATAAAGCATTCCAAAATGACTTTGACAGTTCTGGGAAAAATGAAGAAGAAAAATTTGTTTTCGTATAGAAAGCATATACGAAATAATGGATTGAAAAGAGTGATGAATCAGTGTGTTTTCCCGAGGCCAAATTATTTCCAATACATTAAAGATAAGCCCAGACTGATACACTAAGTAGCCTATAGCACGAGATGAGAGAGCAATACTCCTCTGGGTGGACCTAAGACCCACGCAATGCATATACCTATACATCTTGAAGGCAGCTGCAGTGTCAAAACAGAAATTAAATTGCAATTAAGTCTAAACTCCTTGTTAGCTATAACATACATTTCCTCAAAACCCGCCCGCCCTACCCCAGTCCATACCATGTGAGGAGGTCTGCCTCCTTGCAGACCACACTTTAGAAAGTCCTCTTTCTTTGTTTAATAATAGACACACCCATTCACCATAAAAGACCCGTCCCCATGCAGGCCTTTTTGTGTGTTTCGTAATACGTACTCGGTAGCAGTAAGCGATAGCCCACACTATTTATATGGTGTTACCAATAAGTATTATTTGATTTATTTATTTATTCTGTGGGCTCCAAGAGTGCAAAGTTCTGTCTGGGAGCGCAAAGGTGTGTCAAGCTGCCCGGTCCCCCCGTCCATGTGCAGGTTTTGGGGTGCGGGATTCAAAGTCCGACAGCCCCTTTAAAAATTGATATCTTTCAGGGATGGCTCCTCCATAAGGGAGTAGGAGTGTTGCACCCCCACCAACCGCCAGTAGCAGCCGCTGCAGATCCTTTCACAAGGAATGGATAATAACCTGTGTTTATTATCCCTTCTTTGTGAAAGGGATGGGGCATTGGGGGTGACGAGCAGTGGTTAGTGCACTGTGCACTTCTCTGAGTGAGCATGTGTGTTTGGCCATTTGTCTCAGGGTAGTCAAACACATATGCGCACAGGGTTCTCTGCAGCCCAGCAAAGAAGTTGCTAGGCTGGAAAGAGCCTGCACAGGCTCCCAGTCTGCCTGGGAGGGCCCTGGCTGGGTGCTCCCAGCCAATTCTGATGCTTCTTAGAGAAGCATCAGGATTGACCACAGGGCAAGCTGAGAGCCTGTGCCTGTGGCCTGAGGAGACAGAGGAGAGGCGGCCCGGGAGCGGAGGTAAGTTTTGAATAATTTTATTTTATGTTATTAATCCCCCCCTCCGCAGGGCCGCCCCACCATGCCCCCAGGAATCCCCACAAGTGCAGACTGGTATCTTACCCCTTCAAAGAGCATGAAATAAAGGTCTGGTTGCCCCCAGTGCACACGCTAAGACGTGAACCTGGAACAGTGCACCAAAGGGTGTTTTTCTACAGGGGCAAGATCTCAAAAGATCAGATCTTGTCACTATAGGAACCTGTTCGAATTCAGGTAGCTGGGAAAGCAGAGTTTTTACACTTTCTTGCCTGTAGCTATGGATAACTTAAAGGCTACTCAAAAATGCACCATGTGGAGGAGCAAGGGGACAATGATTTGGTGACAAAATCAAGTTCTGGTCTCCAATCTCTCATATAGGAGGCAGTCTTATGAACTTTAAATGACTCTGCTGCAAAAACATATAAGTAGTGGACCCCAGTGAGGATGAGCATGAAACTGGCCCAAAGGGGAAATATGTACGAATGCTCGTCCACATTAGTTCATCTGTACACTCTGAAGAAGGTATTTGTTGCTCAACACATGGATCACAATGCAGAACAAATGCCTCTTAATAATGTTCTAATGAACATGGCTCTCAAATAGTGGAGGGACGTAAATAGATCAGTGGTAGTATATTTTCTCAACAAAAGATATTCTCTGTAAAAAATTTATCTAGGATTCCCATAAATTCCAGATGCGAATTCCAACCTTTAATCATCATCATCTCTGGCTTTAGAGAATTACTGGTCGATCCTGGTGATAAAAAAATGGAAAGCTCATTAAAAAGGTTATATGTGGCTGCAAATTTTGTGGTATCAACCGGTGCCTACACGGCCTATTAAAAAATCATATTGAAAGACTTTCAGTCTCTTTTTGATTGCTAGAAAGCAGGGGATCATCATAGGGGAAGATCCTATCGCAATATCGAGAAACATGGAGTTCTTAGAGAAATTCCTGGCCAACACTTCTTTTGACTGATTATGGTCTGCTTCAACAACTGCGGGTGCCTCAGTAGCTGCAAGAAAGTCACTTAGGTTGAAACTTTGGAAGTTAGAAGCTTCCCAGTGGGCTATGATCCAGGAACTTTCCTTTTACAGCCAAAGGTTATTTGAGGAGGAACTCAAAAACTTAGTGAAAATCTGCAATTCCAGCTATTTTTGACAATAACGTATCTTTTCAAAGAAAATTTGCCCCAGCAGCACAGAATACACATACCTTTTATGGTCAGGTCCGGGTCTGGGGACTGCACAGGCTGATAAAACCTGGCTGCAAGCACCTTAGAACCTAATTTAGAAATTATGACTATCAGCAACAGATGGCAGTAGCAAAGCTTCTCAGCTTCTAAGAAAAATGGAAATCCCAGGTAAGTGACAAATGAGTTCTGCCAGTCATAAAATATGACTATTTTATAGAACTAAAAGAACAACCTCAGCAAAGGTTCAGAGACACACCAATGCCAAGAGATGAGGTAAAGGGGTTCCTGTTAAAGAGAGTGGAAGCTCTAATTATTGAAAGGAGTAATAGCAGACATCCTGGTTATAAAAAGAAGTCAAGCTTTTTATTGTGTTCTTTTTTCTAAAGGTAAAACCTGATGGATAATTCCATCCAATAATGGATTTAATGGACTAAATCGTTATGTGCAAAAAACAATGCTCTGAATGTAAACTGTTCATAAACTGACCAAAGTGGTGTCAGAAGAGGAACTGTTGACAACAATGGATCTCCAGGATGTTTATTTCCACATGTCAATCTATTCAACAATGCATTCTCTTCAGCTCTGCAATAGCAGTAAGCAATTACCCTTTCAGAGCCCTCCATATTGGCCTAACAACTTTCTCAAGAGTATTCACATAGGTTTTGGCTCGAGTTGTGCCTCTTATAAATTCACAAAGTATTCAGGTCTTACCTTCTCTTGATGATTGGTAATTGTCTCTTCTTTTTTTCTAAGATGCCACTTGATGTAGACAAAGCTGTCAGTTGGCTTAGAGACATGGACTTTCTTCTCAACCTTAAAAAGTCTCAATTAAAACCAGCAAAACAAGACTCTTTGCTGGTGTTCTTTTCAAAATGGTGAAATCAAATGTTCACCATGGCAAGCATCCAGATATTACAAAACTCTGTGAGAAATTTCCATTCCTGTCAGGATGCCTCAGCAAATAACTTTCTGAAAATCCAAGGACAACAGTGGTAGCTCCTTGGGAACACCTGCATCTGAAGACTTCAGTCAAGATTCTACTGGCTCATTGGTCTATAGTAACTCAAGTGTATGAGATGAAGATTCTGATATTCCCATCCCTTGCACAATATCTAACCTGATGCTTAAATGCAGGGAATTTACAAAAAGGTATCCCCCCATGGCCTCCATTTTCTTGTGTAGTCACCACAGATGCCAGTCAATGGGGCTGAGAAGCAATAATGGGGGAGGAGGAAGTGAAGGCACAATGATCAAGGGTGGGAGCACTCCAAGCTTCCAATTTCAGAGGATTTGTGACCACCGAGAATGCCCATCCACAGCCCTCTCCACAGATTCTCCACAAAGCAGTGCTAGGGAGGTCTGACAACCAGGTTGCCGAAAGGTATATAAACCATCAAGGTTGGACGAGGGTGGATACTCTCGGGTCTTTAGCAAACCAAATTTGCCTTTGGGAGGAGAATCATTTGTTGTTCCTCACAGCGATGCACATTCTGGGCAGAGACAACTTACAGGAGGAATATTTGTGCAGAAACATGACCTAATTGGTGAATTTCAGACTGAATCAGATTGCATTCAATTACATTATTTAACAAATTGGTAAACGTTGGCTGGAGGTTCTGTGTCTCAAACCACTGCTCTACTGCTGAATTATTGCACGAACAGCAAAGATCCTTGGATGGTGAATACCCTGACCTTCACATGATCAAACCGGCTGCTATATGTTTTCCAATCTTTTCCTTTTCTGCATAAGGTTCTCAGAAAAATTTGAGAAGAGACAGTGACTATAGCCTTGGTTGCCCCCTTTGGCAAAGGAGAACATTGTTTACACTCCTGTCACAACTGTCAATGCAGAAGAAGTGCTTATTCGATTGCACCCATCACTGAGGGTTTACTTTTGATTAACTTTTGAGAATCTCTGAGTTCTAATCCTGTTGGCCTGAAAATTGAGAGGAAAGGATGAGGATTTTCAAGGGAGGTGGCATTTTCGATCCAACAGTTAAGGTGACCATCTATCTTAGAGGCAAATGCCAGTAGTGGAGTAGTTTTGAGGAGTGGCAAAAGGTTTCACAGCAGAAACAAGGCATCTATTCAAAATATTGCAATTCCTTCAAGAAGGTTTCCAAAAGGGCTAGCTCCCTCAACCTTGTCTTCCCAATGGGCGTCAATCAAAAGGGTCAGCAAATAACTCCTAGATGTATTAAAAATAGCTCCCAGTTAAAAGGTTACTGAAAGGATTTAGGATTAAGAAACCTGTTCTGGTTCCAATGGTGCTGCCATGGGATTTACCTACGGTATAGGTAGCCTTCAAAATCCTCCTTTTGAGTCATTGGAATCTACTTTTCTTTGATGGCTTATGATTAATGTGGTGTTTCTGATGACAATCACTTCAGCAAGGTGCTTAGTGATACAAGGAGCATTATTAGCATCATATCCCTATTTCTGTTTTTCCCAGCTAGGTTTGTGCTTACGTTGGACCCAAAATGTCATCACAAAGTTCTGTCTCAGCTCCACAAACACCAGGAGATGGTGCTACCAGTTTTTCAGTCTCTGGATGAGGATTTATATCCATGTGGTTTGGATATCAAAAGAGCTTTGACAATTTACTTGGAAAAGAAACAAGCATTTGGCACGCAATGGGTCTCACATTTGCTCAAGTTAGAGCTATCAGTTTTGTAAATTCCTAACTGGACTTAAAGAAAAAGTAAAACAGTTGGCATAAGCAAGTTGATTTAAAGTGCCACAGCTCCCATGAGCATGAGCGCGAGGGAGGGACACAAAAGGAAAAAGAAGTTTGCTCACAGTCAAACCAAACGGCAAACATGCAATTATCCATGTAACAGGGTTGATGGCCAAGGTGATAACAAAACTGCCCCAAGGACAGACAAACGTAAAGCAATTACCAATGATAACAAAGGATTTTTGAAAGGCAGGCCTATGAACGAGTGATATTGATGGCTGTGCGGTGGGCGTGTGTGGGAAAGTCCTCCTTTTTTCCCTGTTCACCCCCAAATGTTTTGGACAGATACTGGTGGTTACTGACTCTCGGCTGTGCCCTGGGTACTGCTTACCAGTCCCAGGGCCAATGCTCTGTGTAAAGTGGATATGCGAATTAGGCTAATTATAATTGGCAAAATTAACCTACCTATAAGTCCATAGTATATGGTAGGGCAAGTAAGTTTAGGGACCCCAGCATAGGTGGGGCCCCCATAGGTGCACTGCTGAGGTGCACAGTGATATTCTAAAGGCAGGCTTGCCTTGCTGGCTGCTTTTAAATAATGGTACATGCAAATTTGACTTTGGAATTAAAAGTAATTCCAAAGTCTTAAACTACCTTATTTTTACATATATGTCACCCCTAAGGTGTGCCCTATGTGTCCCTAGGGCTGGGTGCCATGTAACTATAAGCAGGGACCTTATAAAATAGTTTTCTAAGCCCTGGTGAAGTAAAACAGCCACATTTGCTTTTCCCTCATTGTAGTGAATGGCCTCCATAGGCTAGAATGGGGAGACTTTATTCTAATTTTAAAAGACTCCTTAAGTAAAAGATACATCAAGTTTGGTATCAAATTAATTGTTATAATCAATCCCACAACGCCCAGTTGTGGGATTTAATATAACTTGTTCAGGTAAAGAGTTTTAAACTTTATATGAAAAGTTGCCAACTTCAGCCCTGCCTTGTTCTGTTGCTTTGCTCTGATTGACCAGCCTCTGTCAGCATGGCCAGGCTGCCTTGATGAGGTGTGAAGTGGCCTGGCTCAATAATAAGAGATGTGCCTGGGGGAGGAGATCTCCCCTCAGCAGATGGGGAAGCAGGAAGGGGGAGTGCTGCCAAACTGGTCTCCAAAGGCAGGGAAGGACATTTGGAGCAACCCAGCACCTCCCTCACAACCTGCAAACCCAGACAATTAGGTGCCCCCTTGATCAGATTAGGAGAGGGCAGGAGAGCGGTGCGTTTTGGACTTTTACCCACACAAGTGGGTGGGCTCAGCCAGATGTAACCTCCAAAAATCATATTCAGCCATGATGGATTTTTGAGGAATGTTGCTCCCTGGGATTGATTTTTGACACACTTTCCAGGAAGTGGCCACCAGAAAGGGAAGGACCCTGCACCTGATTGGAGAACCAGGAGCCCCCTGTTTTGCACCCAGGAGCAAGGAAAAAACTGGCAGACCAGCACCCACACCTCAGATCCTTACAAGGAAGAACTACAGGAGAAGAAGGACTGCCATGCTGGACCACGGGCCTACACCTGGACACTGCACTCCGGAGGTTTGCACCAGCTGCTCACTTGGGCTTCACCACAAGAAGGACTTTGCCTGGCTTCAGCAGGTTCAAGAAGGGACTCCCTGTTTGCTATAGGTGAAAACTTGCTAACCAGAGCCCCCTGCACCAACTCTTGAAGAAACCAACCAGCTGACCACTGTCCCGTGGCAAAAAAGAAGTTTGTACCAGGTGCATTCTGGGAGCTGTAGTCCACACCTTCAAGGAACATCTCAGAGCTTCTGGAACCTTGAGGTGATTCGTTGACCTCAAAAGAACGTTAAAGGAACATCTGGAAGAAGATCCAGAAGTTTGTAGAACTTTTGGAAAAAAGCTCCATAAAGGGACCGACCCGCCATGGCAACTCTAGCCAGCTTGCCTCAAACGCGACCCGGCCTGACTTGCAGGTTCGTCCTGGTGAAGAAAATCTCAGAAAAAGTGACTAAGTCCGAACATAGGAAGTTGACTGGGACCTCCCAGGCAGTGTTTCCGAAGAGGACTCCAGGGACGTTGGATTTCATCCAAAAAACTGACTACGTCCGAAGGTAAAAATCGCACTAAGAGTTACAGCAACGCATATCTGAGGAAGAGTTCCAGGAGGTTGGATTGAACTGGCGACTTGGTCCCGCTGAAGAAAAGCTCCAGAAAATGACTAGGTCTGAAGGAAAATGTTTGACCAAGGCCTCCCGCTAGCTGTAGCTCAGCAGGGCTCCATCGCGGTCAGCCTCAAACTTTGACTTTGCCTCGGTCGAGGTACGAACAGATGACTAAATTGGCGCTATTCATTTCTAAGCGCTAAAGAGCATTAATTGTTTAAAAATTAATATTTCCGGTTCCCTCCATCTGATTTTATTCGTTTTGGTGTCATTTTAAAGCTAAAATTATTTCCTATTTTTATGAATTGGGTTTGGCTTTTTAAACTGTTTCCTGTGTTTTATTTAATTACTGTTTTGTAATATTTGAATGCTTTACGGTTTGTCTCCTAAGTTAAGCCTTGTCACTTGTTGCCAAGCTATCAAGGGTTGAGATAGGTCTAATTTACTGAGACCTAACTGGACCTAACTGGAGGTTAGTGGCCTATTGCTAAGTGTAGGTACTTACCTGCCCTTACCAATAACCCATTTCCCAACATTTTTCGTTAAAAGCCCACAGATAGATTACAACATGTCAGAGTGCTTGCACGCTCGGCCAAAAAGAGATAAGAAAAACTAGTTGCTTTTAGGCCTAAACATAAAGGCAGTTATATCCACTTTGACTGTCAGTAGGTGGGTATGTAAGGTTATCACCAAAGCATATTCCTGTATGGGTTGTCATGTACCTGAGTTTCATCTAATGAAATTTGAAGGGCTGCAACATGGTCATCAGACGACACTTTCATAAAACATTATAGTTTACACGTGAATGATTCTAATAATTCTGGTCGAGGTGTACAGAAATTTCCTATGGAGTAATAGTGTTCTGGTATGTATCTCAGTGTTGACATTGAAGAGATGTTACAATGATCTCACTTTTGCTCTCCTTTGTTGTGAACATTGAAGAGTTAGAGCTTAACTTGTGTACTTCCTCACATAGTATAGACTAGGACAGGAGGATAGGTTTTGAGATAATCTCCGCCCAGGATCCCTCCTTCCCATCCTGGAAGTCTCTATTTCCCAATGCAGCTTGTTATAAAAGCATTGATCAAAGAACAAGGACTTCTTAAAGCATGGTCTGCAGGAAGGCACATCTCCTTGTGGTATGGACTGGGACAGGGAGCACTAAGATTTCAGGTAATGAAATTGACAGTAAGTCATTTTTTCCTTCCCTCTTCAGTTTGAAAGATTTCTCTGTGCAAATAAAGCATTGAGGATTGTGGATTTGTGTTGCTAGCATGCACACCATAGTCAAAGTCATCTGCTAATCAAAATACCGACTAGCGCCATTCCATTATTGCTCTGCCTCTTTATGTCTAATCATGTCACTAAAGAGGCTCCATGATAGTTGAAAGGTGGAAAGAGGCACTTGGTTTACTATATCACTCTGGGCTACAAATAATCCTCAGTGATACCTTTTGGGGAGGGTCCTATCACCCCAATATAGTCTGACTTGTTGTATACCTGATTGAAACCTGAGGTAAATCTGCCATTGTTTCATTGGGGTTCCTTTGATATAAACCCAGGTTTTCCTCAAATATTTAATTATAATACATCTTAAAACAGTCCATTAAATTCCACCCTATTTGCTAAATAGAAAATAACAAAGCATACACCAGCCTTGTACCCAACTCTGAAGCGCATTGAAGACTACCTGCACAGTGACTGTCAGATCTCACCTTAGGTTCTGCAGGAGTGATATGAAATTTCCTGAGGTAAGTTTCCAACTTCACCCACCACGAGACAGCCCATCAACGTCAAAGCCAATGTAGGTTTAATGGGGGAAGAGAGTATGGAAGAGAAAGAAACAAGTCCTTCCAAGTCAGTGCAGAGATGACCTGTTATTCAGTTGTATTCTGTCTGCATTCCTGAGTAAATAGAAAAGACAGGGAGAATCAGTAAATCTGCCTAGAAGATAGAAACAGTACAGAGTGTGTGTAGTTACAAGATAATAAATGTTGTTAGAATACCTGAGTGAAACCCCTTTTCCGTTAAATAAACAAATGGTTTCCTAAGGTAGTATGTGCGATCTAAAAAAACAAATAACAAAGCGTAAGCATTATGTCATAGTAGACATAAGGATCACAAAGTCCCTCTATACTCATTTGAGGATTAAGCATACCTTATATGTTAGACTTGGCATCCTTGGCGTGGTCTCCCCTAACTTTTTGCCTCTGTTTGCCAGGTTGTTGATATGTGCTGGACTCTGTTTTTGTTACTCTGGACACTTTACCACTTCTATCCAGTGCTAAAGTGCAAGTGCTCCTATGTAAAATGTATGGGTATTTGGCTTTTCATGATTGGCATATTTGATTTACTGGTAAGTCCCTAATACAGTGCACTAGAGGTGCCCAGGGCCTGTAAAGTAAATGCTACTAGTGGCCCTGCAGCACTGGTTCTGCCACCCACATGAGTAGCCCTGTAAACATGTCTCAGACTTGCCACTGAAGTGTCAGTCTTGCACTGCCAATTCGACTTTGCAAGTGTACCCACTTGCCAGGCCTAAACCTTCCCTTTTTATACATATAAGGCACCCCTAAGGTAGGACCTAGGTACATGGACAGGGTGCAGTGTATGTTAAAGGTAGGACATGCACTTATGTGTTTTTGATGTCCTGACAGTGAAATACTGCTAAATTTGTTTTTCACTGTTGCAAGGCCTATCTCTCTCATAGGTTAACATGGGGGCTGCCTTTAAATGTTATTAAAGTGCAGATTCACTTTGGGAGCAGACAGAAATATGGAATTTAGGGTCTCTGAGATCACAATGTGAAAGTACATATTTTAGTGAAGTTGGTTTTTAGATTGTTTGTTTGAAAATGCCACTTTTAGAAAGTTGGTATTTTCTTGCTTAAACAATTCTGTGACTCTGCCTGCTCGTGGATTCCCTGTCTGGGTCAGTTCGACAATTGGTCTGTTTGCACCTCTCTAGACAGTGACACAAATGGGGATAGGATGTAGCCCACATATCCTGATGAGCCATCTGTTCTGGAAGGGAGGGGTGGAGTAGCCACTCACACCTGAAAGGGCTGTGCCTGCCCTCACCCAATGCAGTCTCCAAACCCCAGTTGTGTGGCTGGGGCCTGGTCTGGACAAGGAAGGATCTTACAAACACTTGAGACCCTGCTTTGAAGTTTGCGTACTTCAAAGGCAGAAAGTGGTATAAGTAGTGAACCCAAAACTCCAGACTTCAGATTATTCCAAGGATTCAAGAGGAACCTCTTCCTGGAGAAGAGCTAAAGAGCTGAGGAGAAGTGTTGCCCTGGCCTGTGACTGTGCTGTGTTGGGCTATCCTGCAGTTGCTGCTTCTGCCTGTGCAAGGGGACACAGACTGGACTTTGGTGCATTCCTGCTTGACAAGTGACTCCAAGGGCTTGGAGTAGAGCTTGCCCCCTGTTTTAAAGCAAAAGCCTCCCCAACCAGTCCTGAGTCTACCTGCTGTGAACTCTAGCTTGCCAGAAAGTGCCATTTCACTTCCTGGACGTCTGGAAATGAATTCCTGAAGAAAAAACAGTCTAATGATGCCGGACAACGCTGTGCGACTTTGCAAAGGATGCCACTGCCCAGAACCGTGTCGCCACTTGCCCCGAGGCCGTGGACCTCTCTGAGTGCGACGAATCTGACGACTCTGGGAGCTGACACCTCTACCCTGGAACCATGACACTGCTTGCCTCGAGGCCATGGACCTCATAGAAGTCCGACGATCCTGTAGGTCTTGCCTCACTGCAGCCGCTGACCCTGCCCAACTTCACTGACACCGAAGTGTTGTAAGTCCAACCTTGGTGGCGACCCAACACCATCTCAGTGCCTGTGGCCCAGTGACACCATCGCGGCCCAGTGAGGTTGTCCCGCAGCTTCTTGACCCTGCCGGACTTTGCATCTGCTGGAACCTAGGGACCAACCGCATTTGACGCCACTTTATCTCCACTGCCCTGTAGTGAGGACTCGACGCTGCTGCGTGATGGGCAGTCCTTCTGCTCTGTTGCACCGGAACCGATGCTGCATTGGACCCAGCGAAGCCTCTATTCTCGACTCCGTGCACAGGCCTGTTTTCTTCTTGTTTCTTAAGGTACTGTACCTGGGGGTCGTACGACTCCGTTAACCATTGTAGAAAACAACTCCATCACAAAGCTGCATAATACCAACTTGCAGTATTTGTGCCTCAAGGCACAGTTTTCTTGCTTTGAAGTTCTATATTTGTATTTTAACTGTATATTGTGGATTGTTATCGTATTTGGTCTTGTTTATTTAGATAATATATTTACTATTTTTCTAAACCTGAGTTGTGTCATTTTGTAGTGATTCACTGTATTACTGTGTGTGTTGGTACAAATACGTAATGCATTGTCTCTGAGTTAAGCCTGCCTGCTCGTGCCAAGCTACCAAGGGGATTAGAGGGGGTTAACTGAGTGTGACTCCCCTTTAGCCTGACTAGATTGAGGGTCCTTGCTTGGACAGGTGGTCACCTGACTGCCAACCAAAGACCCCATTTCTAACATTATAACTTTCTGTTAAGGACGAAAATAATATAACTCAAAAAATACAGAAAAACTTTGTAGCCTTCCTTAGAGTCCTTAGTACTTATGTCTTTTTAAAATTCCAGAACAAGTACTTATGTGTCCTTTATTTTTTTCACAGGTTATCTTCTCCCAGCACCAAAATTATTCAGGATGCTCATATCGGACAAGTATTTGCAGTCAATCATAGAAGTTCAGTGCGGTCACCACCATATTTCTTCAAAGATACGATGCTTTAAAGTTCTGTTTTGTCTTTTCTTTTCCTTGCAGGTTAAATTTGGGAGTGAAGCAGGAGCGGCTATGCCGAGAATTTGAGGATTTAAACAGCAGCAGGAAAGCTGACGAATGCGGCATGCTGTGACCCAGAAGTGGAAAGTAAGTGTGCCAAATGGCAGGAAACTGCAGATACATACACCAGAACGTCAAGCAGCTTTATGCTGGGCAAGGATGACTTTATGCCTGCTGCACCCCGCCCCTGCCGCATCCGGCAGACAGATCACAGTAGGTGCAACGGTGACAGGATCATCCTGACCTGATACACACATCAGTTGCCTTAACCCAATCATGATGATATGAATTTGTGCATACTAGTCCTGTCAAGATACTCTTGCCACATTGAAGTTAACTCATAATTTCTGTACCACTGAACTGATACTGGACAGACAGCTGGAGTAATTTATCTGTCACCAAATGCCCCATATAGAAAGAACATGGACGACTGTAAATTGTAACATTCCCAGAGCTCAGCTCTTTCCCGGCCTCTTCTGCTTTGTGTCATCCAACATCAGAAAATGGCAAAAGAAATAATACAATACTAGTCATTTACATTGTCACAGCTTCAGAGATGTTTCCCATGCTCAACCCTCTTTCCAAAATGATAGGTAAAACAAATGATTTTATAGTTTATAAAGCAACAGACTAAGCGGCACAAACACGTACACAAAGTCCAGTTCAAGTCTGAACCTTTGTCCCCTGCACCCTGTGCCACCAACACAAGAAAATGACAAAAAGAAAGGAAAATGAAATTCTACTCTTCACCTTGTGCAGATGACTACCCAAAGTGAAAAAGACTTCCAGGAAAAACATTAAATTTCACACCAGTCACCCAACACCAGAAAATTACAAAAAGTGAAATGTATAAGATATAGCAGCAACCTGAAAGAGCACTGTTGGAAATTACCTTTCTGCAAGGTCATCCCCAGACTTTTTGCCTCCCTCCTCCTCTTTTTTTTACCTCATTTTTGCTGACTTTAAGACTCTGTACACTTTACCACTGCTAACCAGTGCTAAAGTGCATATGCTCTTGCCTTTAAACATGGTAACATTGTATCACACCCAATTGGGCTATTTAATTTACTTATAAGTCCCTAGTAGTGTGCACTATATGTGCCCAGGGCCTTTAGATTAAAAGCTACTAGTGGGCCTACAGCACTGATTGTGCCACCCACTTAAGTAGCCCCTTAACCTTGTTTCAGGCCTGCCATTGCAAGGCCTGTGTGTGCAGTTTCACTACCAATTCGATCTGGCATTTAAAAGTACTTGCCAAGCCTAAAACTCCCCCTTTTCTACATATAAATCACCCCTAAGGTGTGCCCTAGGTAAAAGGCAGGACATGTACCTGTGTAGTTTACATGTCCTGGTAGTGCAAAACTCCTAAATCCATTTTTACACTACTGTGAGGCCTGCTCCTATCATGGGCTAACACTGGGGCTGCCATCATATATTGTGTGAGTGGTAGTTGCTGATCTGAAATGAGATATAAGGTCATATTTAGTATTGCCAGAATGGTAATTTAAAATTCTGCTGACTGGTGAAGTTGGATTTAATATTACTATTTTAGAAATGCCACTTTTAGAAAGTGAGCATTTTCCTGCACTTAAATCTTCTTGTGCATTCACTCAGACACACCCCAAACACAGGATACTCAGCCTCTCTTGCATACATCTACATTTTTAATGGGTCTTCCTGGGCTGGGAGGGTAGAGGGCCTGCTCTCACACATAGGACTGCCACACCCCCTACTGGGACCCTGGCAGACAGGATTGAACTGAAAGGGGACCTGGTGCACTTCTAAGCCACTCTTTGAAGTCTCCCCCACTTCAAAGACACATTTGGGTATAAGATAAGGGCCTCATGCACTTCCTGGAGAAGAAACTGTAACCAGAACCTGCATCTTGCCAAGAAGAACTGCCTGGCTGCCCAAAGGACTCACCTGACTGCTTTCTGTGAAGGACTGCTGTGTTGCTGTTGCCCTGCTGTCTTGCTGCTCCCTGGCTGTGGTGAAGATGGGCTCTCCAAGGGCTTGGATAGCGCTTGCCTCCTGTCCCCTGAAAACTCAGCACCAAAAGGACTTCTCTCCTGCAGGTGAAATCCCTGTGCGGTGAAAATTAGACGCACCGCCTGCCAAGAACGACGCACAGCCTGCCCCTGGTGAAAAATTCACTGCACGCTGAGTCCAGAGCGATGCAGCCTGACTTTGTGACAGAAGATAGACGCAGCGCCAGAGACGCAACCGGAACTTCGATGCCTGGCCCTACTGTATCGACGCAAGCCGACTCAGAACTACGCCACCCGACTTCCTGAGAGGAATCAAAGCAGCGCCTACCATGCGGAAGAAAATTCCACGCATCGCCTACTAGAATCGACGCAGCCCCTGTGACTTCGCTCTGCAAGCCCAGGATTCCACGCATCGTCCCCGGGGAGTCTGAAAACCCTGCAACCCGAAGAGGATTCAAGTCTGCACTCCGGAAATCGACGCAACATCTTTCCCACGTGGAAAATAACAACGCAAGTCCATGTGCGAAGGGGCGAAAACCGGCTCATACTCACAGTTTTCCACGCATCTCCTCCTATGCGGTCCCCTGTGAGTATTTTTCAACGCAAACCAGGTACTTGGCCCTGCAAGAGACACTTGTTGTTTCTAGGAGAACTTAAGACAGTAATATTTTAACTCTAAGACACTTGATATCACTTTCAGTGATATTCCTACATTTGCTTATTTCATCTTTAATCGTTTTGACCTGCATTTATCCGGATAAATAATATATATTTTTCTAAACACTGTGTGGTGTATTTTTGTGGTGCTATAGTGTGGTATTGTAGGATTTATTGCACAAATACTAGCTACCAGAGGGTGGGCACAGGATCATTTGGATTGTGTGTAACTTACCCTGACTAGAGTGAGGGACCTTACTTGGACAGGGGGTAACCTGACTGCCAACCAAAGACCCCATTTCTAACAAGCACTTTAAATCATTGCTTGAAAATCATTTTTATGTACATACTTGTAACATCTCTATAGTGTACCTTAACAGACTAGCAAATGGAAAGTTGTTGTTAAATGTTTAAGGGAATAAGGTTACAGAATTTCTTTGTATGCAGATGAAAGTAGGGGTGGGTGGTGAACTCCGCTCCTCTCGCAGAGTTTGCAGTTTTTCCCCCGCCACACTCCGCATAGAGTGCAGAGTTCCAAAAAACTCCACATAGTGAAGCAGAGTGGAGTTTTTCCCTCGCTCACGCTTGTCAACAGTGAGTTGAGTTAGCAAGCACGAGCAAGGAAAATCTTACTGAACACCACCTCCCAGTGAGATTTTTCAACACTGCTTGCTTTGAGAAATCTTCTATTCAGGATGAGGTAGCTGCCACTTGAGTAGAAAATCAACTCGAGCGGCAGAAAAAAAGCAGCACCCTCATGCGCTGCGCAGGGAGCCGTTCACAATAATTTTTCAGCACAGGACTAGCACCTGGTGCTAAAAATCAGCACGAATGGCATGACCTAACATACTCTGCCACTTGCAGAACTCTGCGTAGCACTGCAGAGTTTTTTCGGCACTTCATGGAGCTCTGCATAGCGCAACTCCACGAACTCCATCCAGCCCTAGATGAAAGTTAGCAGATTTAGCCATCTTACTGATATCGGGGTACAGAAGTGAGAGCTAAATTAAATATGAAACCAAGCAAAGTGACTTCAGAAGCAGAGAGAATGCAGATCCTTCCAGCTTTAGAGAGTCCAGGTGCTTGGATTCGAGTCTTGTTTTCTTGAGGCTGAAAGAAGGAGAAATTCAATTGTATGGGCTTTGAGAAAGAGATTTGTGATGCATCAAAGATTGAAATTGAGATAAACAATTCCTCTGGGTGTCAATGTTAGTTTTTGTTGAGGTTTTTAGGGTTTGCAATTCGGTGAAAGGCAACATTGATGTTTTGTCAGACCAGGATTGGAGGCTTCTTGCGGAGGTTAATAATGTAGGCACGAGGATGTATCTTTTTTTAAACTCTGCAGCATAATTTGGCAGTGGAAGAGTATAATTGCCAATCTTCATAATTTAAATTTGTCAGTTAGCAATAATATGAACCAGCTCAGTACCTTGCTTTGGGACCCTTAAGCTGTGTTCAAGTATCCTCAGAAGTCTTCTGTGGTCAGTAGTAGGAAAGGCAGTTGAGAGGTCGTTAAGCATGAGCTGCTTTTGTCAAGCATATGATGCACATCAGCTAAGACAGTGGTTATTAAGCTGTGGTTCGAAGACCCCTAGCGGTCCACAAGGCCTATTCAGGGGAACTACAACTGTTTTACAAACTTGAATAATATTAAAATAAATCCATTAAAATTGAGAAAAGTATATACAAATAAAGAAGTAAAATTGAAAAATTGAAACCTTTTTTTAAATTTAGTAGTGAATTACACAAAATATTTCACTATTTGAGCATTTGTTTGATGTATACTTGTTTTTGTACTTTTGTCTACTGTTTTGAGGTCCAAATCATAAAAATTGCTTCACCAAAGGTCCCTGGCTTCCAGTAACGACTCAGTGGGGGCCCACAGAAGTCAAAAGGTTAAAAAACACTGATCTAGGATGTTTATTGTTGCCATTCCAATACTAAAGCTAGGTCTGAATTTGTGCTGGCAGTTTTTTTTTCAAATATATTTTTATTAACTGTTTGCTGTTTTACATATGTAGGTCTATTTACAGTAACATTTTGTCTTTATTGTACATTTCTACTAACTGAGCCGCATCTCTGTTTTGCTTTGCTTGCAATGTGTTTCACAGTTACCTGTTCATTTCAATAATATTATAATATTTATACATCATTGTTTCCAGCTCTTAATCAGACCGTTTTTATGGTATCAGTTCTTTCAGTGCCCCTTGTTACCTTTTGTGTTTTGTGACCTTATAACAGACTTAACTCAACTTCAAACTGTAAATAAACGTATTGGCTTATGTGGGTGGAGCTGCTTAATTTCTAAAAGGGGGGATTGTCAGGGCGTTTCTTGTTATGTAGGGGTGGCCTGTGTTCCGCTCCCCTCCCTCCTCTATCTTTGTAGTTATTGTGTCCTGTCCCCCATACTCTCTCTCTCCGCATCCGGCCTGGCAGGGCGCCCAGTATTCCTCCCGTCATGGTTACAGGGACCTTCCCCTACGATCATATCTGTTGGCCATTTCAGCTAGCTCATCCCACCCCCTCCGGTGCCATTGGTCTCTTTGTTAGGTCGTCCCAGTTTGTCACTAGGTTTTCCCACTCCGAGGCGATGGGGGTCTGGCGAACCCCCCTGGCCTCTTCGGCCTTAAGGACCTGCAGCTCAGCCCTGGACCATCTTGTGACATCGCTTCTCCATTCTGTCAGAGATGGGTGTGCGGGAGACTTCCAGCCCTTCGTAATCAGTCTTTTATATAGGGCTAGGGACAGGTCAAGGAAGCGACCCCCAACCCTGCTCCATTTGACGCCGGCTCTAAGGCCCAATAGACACATGGCGGGGGTTGGCCGGAGCTCCGTCCCGAACAGCTCTGTGAGGATTGCCATCATCGCACCCCAGCCCCTCTGGAGCATCGTGCATCCCCACATCATATGATCAAAGTCGGCCTCACCGTCCCCACATCTGGGGCATGTCCTGGGCACCCCCCCATATATGCGGTGCAGCCGTTGAGGAGTGAGGTATGTTCTGTGTAGGTAGTTGTATTGGATGTATCTCAGCCTTGTGTTGCGTGAGATCATCCTAGGATAAGCTAGTGCTCTGGACCACTCTGACTCAGACAGATCCCGCCCAACTGTCTTCACCCATTTTTCTCTTAATGAATGCAGGGGGTCCACAGCTGCCTCTATTTGGGCCCGGTATATTTTTGCAATCAAGTGAGGTTCCTCTCCTGCTGTCAACAGGAGGTGCAACACCCCGTGGACGATGGGTTCCGCATTGATCGTGTCCCAATGATCTTTCAGGGTGTGCACCAGCCTTCTGAAGAGTAAAAATTGTCCTTGCGGCAATCCCCCCCCTGCTACATCAGCGAAGCTCCTCAACACCCCCTCCCTGAATAGCCCCCCCACTGTCACCATCCCTGCTCTTGTCCATGGTCCCAATCCCAGCCCCCTTCGCTCCCCCACTCCCAGGTCCAGAGCGACGGTCGCCAGCGGCAGAGCTGGAGAGTACGGTGGCCCCACCCCAGTCCTTTTCTCGCACCGTTTCCAGCATTTCATCGCCACATTGCACATTATGTTGTCTCTTATGAGGGCAATCTTCCTGCCCACCATACTTGCTGCTATCCGAGCTGTATCTATTACTCTGTGTGCGGTAGCCAGGTCCAGCCGTCCCCTGCCCGCCAGCCAGCCGGCCACCCATTGTAGCTGGGATGCCAAGTAATAAGCCTCGAAGTCAGGGGCACCCAGACCCCCCAGGTGTGTCGGTCTACAGGTGGTCGAGAGCGCCGTTCTCCTGCGACCCTCATCCCATATCAGCTCTCTGAGCAGAGCGTTCAGTTCTCGGAACCATGCAGAGGGGACCTGTAGTGGTAAGTTAGCAAAGTAGTAGAGGAGGCGTGGAAGCATAATCATTTTTGAGAGCGCCACTCTGGCCATTATTGTTAATTTCAATGATCTCCAGAACCCCACCGAGGAGCGCAGGGATCTGAGTGTCCTGCCAAGATTGCCGTCTCTAACGTCGCACTATTCGTGAAATATTTGTATGCCCAGGTATTTAAAGGTCCGCGGGGCCCAGTTTACATCCGCTGGGCACGCATCAGGGCGCGCGCTGCCTGACAGCACGGGGAACACAAATGTTTTCCTCCGGTTAAGTCGGAGTCCGGATAAGCCTCCGAAGTCTTCCAGTATCCCCAGTGCCCACGTGAGTCCCCTTGTCCCGTCCCTCAGGTAGAGAAGTATATCATCAGCATACAGAGAAACGATATGCTCAGTCGGACCCCAGGGGATTCCCTTGCCCATGCCTGCACACCGCAACTGCGATGCCAGAGGCTCAATTGCCAAGGCAAACAGCAGTGGGGATAAGGGGCAGCCCTGCCTAGTTCCCCGGTATACTGGGTATGCACTGGAAATCGTCCTTCCGGTCTTAACTCTTGCTAGTGGGGATGAGTATAACAAGTCCACCCATTTCACCCACTCCTCCCCCAACCCCATTTTAAGCATCACAGTCCTTAAGTAGTCCCACCTGATAGAGTCGAAGGCCTTCTCGAAGTCCACTGCAAGCAAGACCCCCGCTGGCGGCCTCAGGTCCTTGGGCATGTGCAAAACCGTAAAAACCCGTCTCAGGTTCAGGGAGGTATTACGGCCGGGGACAAAGCCGTTCTGGTCAGCATGCACTAGCTTGGTCATAAGGGGGAGCAGCCGAGCAGCCATGATCTTGCTAAGAATTTTGAAATCGCTGTTTAGCATTGATAAAGGCCTAAAGTCCGTCACCGAAGCATCCCTGTCTTTTGTCTTGGGGAGTGGCACCACCAAAGCCTCCCGCAGTGTGCGCGTTAGCTCTCCATGTTGCAGTGCCTCCGCGTACATCTCTGTCAGTTGGGGAGCCAGCAGTGACCTGTATTTTTTATAAAAATCCATGGGGAGACCGTCTGTTCCTGGGGTCTTTCCAGGTGCTAACTGCGCTATGGCTTCGTTTACCTCCTCCACCGACACTGGTCTCCCCAGGCTGTCTCTCTCCTCTGCACTCAGTGTTGGCAGTGGAATTTGTTGTAAGTACCTATCAAAGGCCTCCGTCCGCAGTTCGCTGGGTTTCCCGTACAACTGTGTGTAGTATTCCCTGAATGCGCCATTTATGGGGCCCGGTCTGAGCCTGCGAGATCCCTCCCCATCTAGCACACATGTGATAGGCTCACCCTGCCCCCCTGGGCGGACCAGCCATGCCAGCAGTCTCCCCGATCTGCCCTCCTCCGCCTGCAGGGATGCTATGTATTTTTGCCTATCGTGGCACCTGAGCTGCTCTTCAATGCGGGAGTGTTCCCTGCGGGCACGGTTATATTCTTCATTCTCCTGAGCTGTCTTCCCCTGTCCCAACCCCCCCTCATGCATATCCTTCTCCAGGGCATTCAGTTCCTTTTCAAGTGTACGCCTCACCCCCACCGACTGACCCAAACAGAAGCCCCTCGTCACCACCTTGAGTGTCTCCCACTCCAAGGCCCTAGAGGGGGTGGACCCACTGTTCGTCTCGATATATTCTGCCAGGTGACAGTGTAGGGCCTCCCTGTACGCCTGGTCCTCAAGTGCTGAGGGGGACAGTCTCCATGATGGTATGGGGGGTCTATCCTCCGACACCCTCATCGTTATTAGCAAGGGATTGTGGTCAGACAAGGTGCGGGCTAAGTATTCCGAGCGTGTCATGTTATTTATCAGGCCTGCTGTGCAGTCTACTCTGTCAATTCTAGTGTGCACCCGGTGGAGACCCGAGTAGTAAGAGTAATCTCTAGCAGTTGGGTGATGCACTCGCCAGACATCCGACAACCCCCACGTGTCCAACCACTCGCCTAACCTTTTGGCTGTTTTAATTGTCGCTGCCCCCTGTAGAGGCGGGGTGGACCTGTCCATATTTGTGTCTAGCACTGCGTTAAAATCCCCCCCTACTAATAGTTCTCCGGCGCATTGGCGTGTGAGGTGTCTTGATAGGCCCGACATGAAGGGTACCTGGTCTTGGTTGGGGGCATAAATGCAGCTCAAAACTATCGGTATACCATGTAGCCTCCCTTCTAATATCACGAATCTTCCCTCCCGGTCTATGTTGGAAGAGATCATTGTGAAGGGGACCCCCGCTCTGATCCATACTAATACACCTCTTGCGTAGGCTGAGTATTCCGATGCAAACACCTGCCCCCTCCACCTGCTTCTCTCCCTCTCCAGGTGCCAAGTGAGTCTCCTGCAGTAGTGCCACCTGTACACCCCTTCTTTTTAAATAGGAGAGTATTTTGTGCCTTTTAGCTGGTGTGCCCATCCCCCTAATGTTCCAGGTCAAGAGATTGTAATCTGCCATTTCATGATATTAGTCTGGTGACATTGTCCCCGGCTCTCCCAAGCCTCGGAGTTGTTTTTCCACATATTCATGTCCTTGCCACAATCTAATTCCGCCACCCACTTTGCCATATTAACTTGTAACTGTGTATCCCAACTCCCGATCCCCAGGGTGCCTCTAAACCTGTAGGTTGCCCAGCAAATTGTGCAACAGTGCAACTTGTTCAATCTCTTATCAGCAGTACTCGCCATTTTGTTAGATAGGCGAGGTTCTGGTCCGGGGGGTGGCCAAGTCCGGAGGGGCCGCTAGTTCCCATGACATGCCTTGTCTCCGGTAGCTTCTGCAGGTCCAGGCTAGCCAAGTTCGTCAGCCTTTTGTGGGGTCACCTTTGGAGCTCGGGCTGAATATTCCAGGTCTCCCGCAGAGGACACCAGCGTGTCGTCCGTTTCATCCCCAGAACCTTCCTGGGGGGACGCCTCACCACCCATGCGTGCCGCTGCTTCCAGTGCTTCTTTCCTTCCTTTCTCTTTCTGTACTTGCGTAGGCGCCAGCCGTCTACGGTCTCTGGACTTCCTTCCTTTCAGAGCTCGGCGGGCCCTGCCCCCAGTCGCGCCCTCTCCTGTGGACCCTCCCGCCTGGGAGCTATGTGACTCCAGCCATTCCCACACCTCCTCAGGGGATTGGAGGAACGTTGTCTTCCCTTCCAGCATCACCCTTAATCTGGCTGGGTAGAGTAGCGAGTACTGGATTCCTTCTTCCCTTAGGGCCCTTTTGACTGTCAGAAACGAAGCTCGCTTATTTTGTACCTCCAGGGTGAAGTCCGGGAATAGTGTCACCTCCCCGTTTGCGACTTTGAATGGGCCCGATTCCCTGGCCCTCTGCAGGAGGATGTCCCTGTCTCTGTAGTGTAACAGTTTAGCTATCACGGCCCGGGGGGGCCTGCCCGGAGCAAGGGGTCTCGCCGGCACCCGGTGCACCCGCTCCAGTGTGTAGAAAGGAGTCAGGCGCCCGGGCGCCACTGTCGTACTGAACCACTTCTCCAGGAATTCAACCATGTTCGCCCCCTCGGCCCCCTCCGGGAGGCCCACCACGCGTACATTGTTCCTTCTATTCCTCCCCTCCGCGTCTTCAGCTCTCTTTTCGAGATGCGTCACTCTGTCAACCAGGGAGGTCACTTCGGCCACCAGGTCTTTCTGTTTTGGTGCAATGTCCGCCAGTGCGGTTTCTGTCTCTTTGACTCTGTCTACCAGTTTGTGGTGGTCCGCTCTCAGTAGGCTCACCTCAACCGCGACCTGGCTGATCTCCCGCTGCAACGTTGCTTTTGTGTCCTCAATCGCTCCGAGTATTTTATCTAGAGTGTCCTGGACTTTGACCTGCATGTGGTCCTGTGTGCCCGGCTCCCCGCTCTCCGCCAGAGCCACCGTGTCCATGATTCTGGTCTTGTGGCGGCTCTTGGGGGACATCAGGCCGGCATCGGGCCTCGCCCCAGGGGTCCAGGCCGCGGCCCCAGCGGTGTCTATAGTTCCTCTCCGGGACGTCACTCCCCACTCACCATTGGCCCCACTTTTGTTCCCGGTTGATCCTCAGCTGGATCCCTGCACCCTATCAGGACCCGCAGTTTTCGGGCCGTGGCGCCGGGGGCTCTGCGCCGACACTTTCTGTTTAGCCGCTAGTCTCTTCAGCTCCGGGCTCTATAGTACGTCGTAGGCTCGCGTCTGTCACCCTTCTTCGTGGCTCCGTTTTGCCTCCCACTTGCTTTCCTTGTTGCACCAAAGACACTTCTGGGCACCCTAAGTCACCCCTCTGGGGCTGTTCCCTTTGGACTGTTCCCAGTCCTACTCGTTTAGGGGTCTCCGGCTCTCCAGGGCGCGATCCGCCACTCACCGGTTCCACCGACTGATCCTTTTGCCCCGCTGGCTTGCTCCTGTCAGTTAGATCCACCTGCCCCGGACTCCAATATAGCACCCAGGGGTCTCAGGTCAACGCGGACCCGGGCTGCTCCACTCCGGCACCCAACTCCAACGGACCATCAGTCCCGCTACAGTCTCACCAGAGTCTACAGGGGTTCACCAGGGTACGTTTTCCTCTACTCACTCCGCTTCTTCGGTGTTTGCCAGGGCCCAGAGCTCCACCTCCAATCAAACAGCCTTGCGGTTTGCTCCCGGGACGCACCGTCACCCCTGCGTCGCGTTGCTCCGACTTTCTCTCTCGGCCTCGCGCCGTCCCCAATCCTTTCAGTGTCCAGGAATAGCACCACAGGGCATGTCTACAGTTGGGCCATCGGGCCCCAACCGGCAACTCTGCCGCAGCGGGGGGACTCCTCTGGCGTCCCCCGCTGTCCTCGGGCCGACCGCCCTCGAGCCGCCTCGGTCCGCAGCCCCGCCCGGGGCCACAACCCCGATCGCGGGCCAGCCCCCGTATTCTCCTGGGGCCGCCCCCCTCCAGGAGCTCTGCCTCGCCGCACCCCGACTGGGCGCAACCACTCTCGGGCTCTCGGGCCCCTTCCGGCACTTCCGGAACCGCGGGGGGACTCGTCCGGGGTCCCCCGCCGCCCCGCTCCGTCTGCCCTCACGCCGTGTCGGATCGCGGCCCCAACCGGCAACTCCGCCGCAGCGGGGGGACTCCTCTGGTGTCCCCCGCTGTCCTCGGGCCGACCGCCCTCGAGCCGCCTCGGTCCGCAGCCCCGCCCAGGGCCACGACCTCGATCGCGGGCCGCCTCCCGTATTCTCCTGGGGCCGCCCGCCTCCAGGAGCGCTGCCTCGCCGCACCCCGACTGGGCGCAACCACTCTCGGGCTCTCGGGCCCCTTCCGGCACTTCCGCAGCCGCGGGGGGGGCTCGTCCGGGGTCCCCCGCCACCCCGCTCCGTCTGCCCTCACGCCGCGTCGGATCGCGGCCCGACGCGAGGCCGCGGCCGCGTGCTCAGGCCTCCAGCTCCCGAGCTCACCATCGGGCCGATTTCGCCCCCGGCACTCTCCGGGGTCGCCGCGTGGGCCCACACTCGCTCGCCCACTTCCTCCGGCCCAGCACCTCTGCTCGGACCTCGACAGGCCCGGAGAAGGCGCGCTTTCGGACGTTTTCTCGCCGGCCCCTCCGGAGCGAGAAATTCAGGCGTGCGCCATCTCCGGGTCCTTGGCCACGCCCCCCGAATTTGTGCTGGCAGTTGACCAGATTTAATAGTGTTTAATTGATTTGCAACCGATTTCTCTATAGCTTTGCAAAGCCATGGTAGGTTGAAAACTAGATGGAAGATGCAAACTAAGATGGGATCAAGGTTACATTTTAAGTGAGGGCGGCGAGCTGGATAGTTTCCATGGACGGTGGGAAGATGTCTTTCTATGTTCATCCACTCACACCATGTGACCTTAATGATGGAGAAATTGTCTTTAATTATTTAAGCTGGAATAAGGTCACTGACGTTTGTGATGGACTTGGTTAGCCCTTAAAGAGCAATGACAATAAAGGACTCATGTGTATTGGCAGATTTAAGAGGTGGTGATGGAAGCAAATTTGAAAACTTGATCTATTGAATTTTCTCTGGAAACCAAATTAAGAATTCTCACATTTCATTCTTGTTCAACTCTTTAGATTGTCATCCTTTGTGGTTGAAATTAGGTACCAAAAACAGAATTTGTGGCTTAGTAGATGATGTTATTTATTCTTGTACGTAGAAGAAGTTTGCTAATAGGAATGACTTTATATTATTTTTTTAGTCTTAGTATCTTGGATTATAGTTGCTGCAGTTTGTGTTTTCCTCTTTTCATTTTCAGTTTTCCAGAGCATTCTTCCTGCCTGGATTATCCATCCTGAGAACCATGGCTGCCTAGATACAGTGCAGGATTTTTTGAGTTGTTGGAGAACCAGTTGATCTATTATAGATGTAATGATGCTGTTGTATTCAAAAGTATCTTTCAACATTTTAGAGGGTGTTGTCTCACTGGGTTTGGGGGTGATGTGCTTTAGCAAGGCATGCTATTGATTTTTTTTCAGGAATCAAATGAGAATGTGAAATGAGACAGTAAAATGATTCGACCAGCAATGGGAATGCCAGTAGCTGGATGAACTTTTGTTGGAACGCAAATTTCAGCAATGCTTTTAGTGACCCAGACATCAGCAGAAGGCCACAAATTGCATTTCATGATGAATAGCTAACATAGAAAGCTTCACTGACATGTTTTAAAAGTTTCATTTTTGGTGGTCACAATTGTGCCTAATGGATTTAACAATATGCTAATAAGATTTAACTAATGTCAAAGTACATTTAACAATATGCTAATAAGATTTAACTAATGTCAAAGTACATTTTAGACTCTAGATTATTCGCTAGCATCGAAACGAATCTGGTTTTCAAATGGTTTTCAAATGTTTGCTGTGTGATTTATGAGTTTAAATACACACGTGCATTAAATGAAATGCACTTCTCTGTAATATCTAACTTGATGCATTAACAAAGTTTTAAACTTTATAATTACATTTTTTACTTATTCTGATGGTATATTATTAATGCTGAATTTACAAGTTGCATATTATGTGTGTTTTATTAACAGGTTTATTAATGCTTTTGAAATTTTCTTGTTTAAGCATAAATAGGTCTGCAGAACTCCTATGATCAGTAGTGTAAAAGTGATGAATGATTGTTTTTTCTAATGTGAATGTTTCCATTAGGTTTCATTCCCATTAATAGTAATAATCTCTATGTTCAATTTTACAAGACTTGTAGTTAAATGGCATTAGTTCCAGAACATTTAGGCCTGTGGACTTCCACCTGGGATGAAGACTAGTCCATTTTATACCCTGGGAAGAATTTGAATTGCTGCAAGTGGCATAAAATTGTAACTGACTGTTTGGATTCACACAGAACAAGGAGGTCAAGAAACTCTTTAAAAGATCCATATTAAAGTTCCGTTATGGACAGAGTTATTTTGAACTCCTTTGGCGTTTCATGAATATATAATCAGTAGACGAAGATCATTATATTGTACTTATATGTGGATATATTTGATATTTATGCAACTATTTGGTTTGACATTTGAATGTTTGTTATGAGTTTAATTTGAGATTTGGTTAGAATATGTTTGTCTTTTATATATTTTTTTGTTATATGTTGTCTTTTTTCTTTGTTTGTGTAAGTTTATGTTGTGTTGTCAATGAGAATTGTATTATTTGTGTTAAGTATGATGCATTAAATCAGGTGTGCATTATAGTAGGTTAGGTTTGCCTTTAATTAAAAATTCTATTGACCCCTTCGCTGCCAGGCCTTTTCCCCCTCCGGTGCCAGGCCTTTTTTTGGCTATTTGGGGCAGTTCGCGCTTAGGCCCTCATAACGTTTTGTCCACATAAGCTAGCAAAGCCAAATTTGCGTCCTTTTTTTACAACATCCTAGGGATTCTAGAGGTACCCAGACTTTGTGGATTCCCCTGAAGGAGGCCAGGAAATTAGCCAAAATACAGTGAAAATGTCATTGTTTTTTTTTAAATGGGAAAAAGTGGCTGCAGAAGAAGGCTTGTGTTTTTTTCCCTGAAAATGGCATCAACAGAGGGTTTGTGGTGCTAAAATCACCAGCTTCCCAGCTTTCAGGAACAGGCAGACTTGAATCGGAAAACACAATTTTTCAACACAAATTTGGCATTTTACTGGGACATACCACATTGTTACGATTTTTTGTGCTTTTAGCCTCCTTCCAGTCAGTGACAGAAATGGGCATGAAACCAATGCTGGATCCCAGAAACCTAAACATTTCTGAAAATTAGAAAAAATTCTGAATTCAGCAAGGGGTAATTTGTGTAGATCCTACAAGGGTTTACTACAGAAAATAACAACTGAAAAAGAAAAATATTGAAATTGAGGTGAAAAAAACAGCAATTTTTCTCAACTTTTTACTCTGTAACTTTTTCCTGCAATGTCAGATTTTTTAAAGCAATATACCGTAACGTCTGCTGGACTCTTCTGATTGCGGGGATATATAGGGCTTATAGGTTCATCAAGAACCCTAGGTACCCAGAGCCAATAAATGATCTGCACCCTGCAGTGGGTTTTCATTCTATACCGGGTATACAGCAATTCGTTTGCTGAAATATAAAGAGTGAAAAATAGCTATCAAGAAAACCTTTGTATTTCCAAAATGGGCACAAGATAAGGTGTTGAGGAGCAGTGATTATTTGCACATCTCTGAATTCCAGGGTGACCATACTAGCATGTGAATTACAGGGTATTTCTGAAATAGATGTCTTTTTTACAGACTCTCTTATAATTGGAAGGAAAAAATCTAGAGAAAGACAAGGGGCAATAACACTTGATTTGCTAGTCTATGTTCCCCCAAGTCTCCCGATAAAAATGATACCTCACTTGTGTGGGTAGGTCTAGCGCCCGTGACAGGAAATGGCCCAAAACACAACGTGGACACATCACATTTTTTGAAAGAAAACAGAGGTGTTTTTTGCAAAGTGCCTACCTATAGATTTTGGCCTCTAGCTCAGCCGGCACCCAGGGAAACCTACCAAACCTGTGCATTTTTTAAAACTAGAGACCTAGGGAAATCCAAGATGGGGTGACTTGTGGGGCTCTGACCAGGTTCTGTTACCCAGAATCCTTTGCAAACCTCAAAGTTTGGCTAAAAAAACACATTTTCCTCATATTTCGGTGACAGAAAGTTCTGGAATCTGAGAGGAGCAGCATATTTCCTCCCACCCAGCGTTGCCCCAAGTCTCCCGATAAAAATGATACCTCACTTCTGTGGGTGGGCCTAGTGCCCGCAATAGGAAATGCCCCAAAACACAACGTGGACACATCACAATTTTTGACAGAAAACAGAGCCTACCTGTGGATTTTGGCCTCTAGTTCAGCCGGCACCTGGGGAAACCTAACAAACCAGCGCATTTTTTAAAACTGGAAACCTTGGGGAATCTAAGATGGGGTGACTTGTGGGGCTCTGACCAGGTTATGTTACCCAGAATCCTTTGCAAACCTCAAAATTTGGCCCAAAAAACACTTTTTCCTCTCATTTCGGTGACAGAAAGTTCTGGAATCTGAGAGGTGCCACAAATTTCCTTCCACCCAGCGTTCCCCCAAATCTCCCGATAAAAATGGTACCTCACTTGTGTGGGAACGCCTAGCGCCCACGAAACGAAATGGCCCAAAACACAAAGTGGACACATCAAATTTTTTCACAGAAAACAGTGCCTACCTGTGGATTTTGGCCTTTTGCTCAGCCAGCACCTGGGAAAACCTAGCAAACCAGCGCATTTCTGAAAACTAGAAACCTAGGGGAATCCAAGATGGGGTGACTTGTGGGGCTCTGACCAGCTTCTGTTACCCAGAATCCTTTGCAAACCTCAAAATGTGGCCAAAAAAACAAATTTTTCTCTCATTTCGGTGACAGAAAGTTCTGGAATCTGGAAGGAGCCAAAAATGTCCTTCCACCCAGCGTTCCCCCAAGTCTCCCGATAAAAATGGTACCTCACTTGTGTGGGTAGGCCTAGCGCCCACGAAAGGAAATGGCCCAAAACACAAGGTGGACACATCACATTTTTTTCACAGAAAACAGTGCCTGCCTGTGGATTTTGGCCTCTAGCTCAGCCGGCACCTAGGGAAACCTACCAAACCTGTGCATTTTTTAAAACTAGAAACCTAGGGGAATCCAAGATGGGGTGACTTGTGGGGCTCTGACCAGGTTCTGTTATCCAGAATCCTTTGCAAACTTCCACATTTGGCTAAACAAACACATTTTTCTCACATTTCGGTGACAGAAAGTTCTGGAATCTGAGAGGAGCCACAAATTTCCTTCCACCCAGCGTTCCCCCAAGTCTCCCAATTAAAATGGTACCTCACTTGTGTGGGTAGGCCTAGCGCCCACAAAAGGAAATGGCCCAAAACACAACGTGGACACATCACAATTTTTGACAGAAAACAGAGGTGCTTTTTGCAAAGTGCCTAACTGTGGATTTTGGCCTGTAGTTCAGCCGGCACCTAGGGAAACCTGGCAAACCTGTGCATTTTTGAAAACTAGAGACCTAGGGGAATCCAAGATGGGGTGACTTGTGGGGCTCTGACCAGGTTCTGTTACCCAGAATCCTTTGCAAACTTCAAAATTTGGCTAAAAAAACACATTTCCACTCATTTCGGTGACAGAAAGTTCTGGAATCTGAGAGGAGCCACAAATTTTCTTCCACCCAGCGTTCCCCCAAGTCTCCCGATAAAAATGATACCTCACTTGTGTGGGTAGGCCTAGCGCCCGCAACAGGAAATGTCTCAAAACACAACGTGGACACATCACAATTTTTGACAGACAATAGAGGTGTTTTTTGCAAAGTGCCTACCTGTAGATTTTGGCCTCTAGCTCAGCCAGCACCTAGGGAAACCTACCAAACCTGTGCATTTTTTAAAACTAGAGACCTAGGGGAATCCAAGATGGGGAGACTTGTGGGGCTCTGACCAGGGTCTGTTACCCAGAATCCTTTGCAAACCTCAAAATTTGGCTAAAAAAACACGTTTTCCACTCAGTTCGGTGACAAAACGTTCTGGAATCTGAGAGGAGCCAAAAATGTCCTTCCACCCAGGTTCCCCCAAGTCTCCCGATAAAAATGGTACCTCACTTGTATGGGTAGGCCTAGCGCCCACAAAAGGAAATGGCCCCAAACACAACGTGTACACATCACAATTTTTGACAGAAAACAGAGGTGTTTTTTGCAAAGTGCCTATCTGTAGATTTTGGCCTCTAGCTCAGCCGGCACCTAGGGAAACTTACCAAACCTGTGCATTTTTTTAAACTAGAGACCTAGGGGAATCCACGATGGGGTGACTGTGGGGCTCTGACCAGGTTCTGTTACCCAGAATCCTTTGCAAACCTCAAAATTTGGCTAAAAAAACACGTTTTCCACTCATTTCGGTGACAGAAAGTTCTGGAATCTGAGAGGAGCCACAAAATTCCTTCCACCCAGCGTTCCTCCAAGTCTCCTGATAAAAATGGTACCTCACTTGTGTGGGTAGGCCTAGCGCCCACGAAAGGAAATGGCCCAAAACACAACGTGGACACATCACATTTTTTCACAGAAAACAGTGCCTACCTGTGGATTTTGGCCTCTAGCTCAGCCGGCACCTTGGGAAACCTAGCAAACCAGTGCATTTTTGAAAACTAGAAACCTAGGGGAATCCAAGATGGGGTGACTTGTGGGGCTCAGACCAGGTTCTGTTACCCAGAATCCTTTGCAAACCTCAAAATTTGGCCAAAAAAACACATTTTCCTCTCATTTTGGTGACAGAAAGTTCTGGAATCTGAGAGGAGCCACAAATTTCCTTCCACCCAGCGTTCCCCCAAGTCTCCCGGTAAAAATGGTACCTCACTTGTGTGGGTAGGCCTAGCGCCCACGAAAGGAAATGGCCCAAAACACAATGTGGACACATCAAATTTTTTCACAGAAAACAGTGCCTACCTGTGGATTTTGGCCTCTAGCTCAGCCGGCACCTTGGGAAACCTAGCAAACCAGCGCATTTTTTTAAACTAGAAACCTAGGGACATCCAAGATGGGGTGACTTGTGGGGCTCTGACCAGGTTCTGTTACCCAGAATCCTTTGCAAACCTCAAAATTTTGCCAAAAAAACACTTTTTTCTCTCATTTCGGTGACAGAAAGTTCTGGAATCTGAGAGGAGCCAAAAATGTCCTTCCACCCAGCGTTCCTCCAAGTCTCCCGATTAAAATGGTACCTCACTTGTGTGGGTAGGCCTAGCGCCCACGAAAGGAAATGGCCCAAAACACAACGTGGACACATCAAATTTTTTCACAGAAAACAGAGGTGTTTTTTGCAAAGTGCCTACCTGTGGATTTTGGCCTCTAGCTCAGCCGGCCCCAGGGGGGGCAGAAATGGCCTAAAATAAATTTGCCCCCCGACCCTCCCCCAACACCCCCGCCCCGGTCGCTGCCCTTGCGTGACATTGGCGCAAAAAAAAAAGTCCCCGGTGCCTAGTGTTTTCTGCCCCTTTGGGGACAGACTGACCTAAAATCGGCCGATCTGCGCCCTAGGGGGGCAGAAATGGTCTAAATACAATTGGCCCCCAGGGGAGCGACCCTTGCATATGGGTCACTCCCCATCTCTAAAAAAACAAACAAACAAAAAAAAAACACATAAAAAAATTGCCATGGCGCTCGGCCTAATAACAATAGGCCGATCTGCCCCCAGGGGCACGAGGGAGATCACCGCGTCCAAGGCACCGTAGGGTTTAAAGATAGTTGTTATATATTTTATCTGTACATATATAATTGTTTTTTTTATTTTGATAGGAGAGTACTGTTTCTCTTTATGTTTTTGTGTTTTCTTTTCGTGGCTTCATTGGTCATGGTGTTTAAACTGTTGAGGAGCTGTTAAAAATAATTATGCAGAGTTAACCACACTCCTTACTGGGTCAAAAAATCTCTCGACCTCATTGAAGCATTTTGATTCCTGTGAAGGATGAAAAACGCGTTAACATTTTGGTACTTCTGTTAAGTGTTTACTTTTTGTATTCCCGCTTGCAATGCTAATATCACCCAGAAAAAAAATCAATTGTGTAAGAGCATGCAACTTTCAATTATAAATTAACTTAACTGGGCAATGGAGTTTAGTATTGGTCTTTGCTAAAAAAATTAATTGTATGTGTTTAGCTGTGTGTGATGAGAAAGTCAAGTATTTAGTCTAAGTGTTCATTTAGCCAAGATCCTGTGGTGAAGATTGCATGAAGGTTGTGATGAGATTGATATTTCTTTGCAATGAGCACCAGTGGATCAATTCATTCATGAGCATCTAGAAGAGGTAAATGTAAGCCATGATGCTGGAATTAATAGATATAATGGAAATTATTTAAAAGAGGTTGCCCAGACTGTCGTAACTTCAAAGAGCGGGTTATAGTTCAGCCTATCCATACTAGATAAGGGGAATGGGATTCTATCATGGTTATTAGCCTATTTTGTTGTAAAAGAAAGGGAAGACTCGTACTAAAACAAGATTAAACAGGTGGGTGACTGATGAATTAGATGACAGTAAAGATATCACGTCAGAACAGAGTTAGACTTTTCAGAATTAAAAGGTTGGCAATAGATAGCAATGCTGACAATGGGGAGACATGTTATCTTGTAAAACTGGAGTATGTACACTATTTGATGCTGAATCTGAACTGGAGGGGATTCAGGGCTCCCAGAGTACGTGTGAGGTTGCTCTATACAGTGAAAATAATTAGAATCTGCAATAACTAATTCAGAGTTACCTTTACTCAGAGGATAGCACCACCTAACATTGAAGGAATTGTGCACTGGCGTCTTGGAGTCTTCATGTAAGAGGTAGGGAGACAATGGTTGAAAAACGATTTGTTAGAAATAAAGGCTTGCCAAAATTTAAGACAGATTGCTTCTCTGCAAATATCTATTGATATCAAAACAACCATTGAAGAATAGTAGGTAGTGTTTAATTACTTAAAGATCAGTGACTGGAAGGAGGCAGGTGCTAAGAATCAACAGTGGAAATCTCATGATAGTGTTTAATTAGAGGAGAGGACATCATGGTTGAGATCAAAATGCTTCCAAGGGTAAGATGTGTTTCAATTCAAGAATTCTATCCATCTGGGATGTAGGGGATGGAAGTGCAGATCAGTGGTCTAGTTCAAACAATGAAGAGAGAGAATGTGACTGGGCACAATGGTCATCGGGGGTGTCATGTGACGTAATCTCTGCATGCATGAGATCATCTACCTCGCAATGGAGATAGGACAGGAAGTGAAGGGCAACTGGCTAGACTCAGTGCAGATAAAGGACTATTAGAGAAGCTGCTTTTCAAAAACGAAAATGGCTTTGGTTCCAAAATGTTGGGTTGTGGTTTGTGGCCTATAATTTCTCAACATTCAGTTGAAATCCTGTTCTATTGCATAGTGCTTTACAAAGAGTCCAGCCGCCAGAAACACAGAAGGCCGAAACTTAGCTGGAATTGTCATGAAAGCAGTCACCAGGAGTGGCACAGGTAAAGATATTCAGGGGCATATTTATACTTTTTGGTGCAAAACTGCACTAACGCAGTTTTACATCAAAATGTTTTGCACTGGCTTGCACCATTCTTGAGGGCCAGCCGATCACCATATTTATGGAATGGTGCAAGCCGGCACAAAGGGTAGGCTAGCATAAAAAAAAAAATGACGTTAGCCGGGTGGAGGTGGCGGTATGGAAGAAGGGGATTTTGCACCAAAAAATGACTTTGGCAGGTTAGAGTAAAAGAAGTGACTAACCAGACTAGTATCATTTTCTGATGCAAAACCATCCATACCACATGACTCCTGTCTTAGAAAAGACAGGAGTCATGCCCACCACCCCAATGGCCAGCACAGGGGACCAGGGTCCCCTAGGCATGGCCATTGCACCCAGTGCCATGTAGGGGGGCCCATTTCAGGCCCCCCAATGGCATTAAAAAAAAATATATATATACTTACCTGTACTTACCTATACTTACCTGAGATGGGGTCCCCCATCCTCCACTGTCCCTCTGGTGTGGGTGGGGATGTCCCGGAGGCCTGGGGAGGGCACCTGAGGGCTTATTCCATCATGTTCCACCATAGAAATAGGCCCACAGGTCTCCTAATGCCTGCCCTGACCCAGGTGCTAAATAACAGTGCAAAGCAAGCTTTCCATCATTATTTGACCCCTCCTTCCCAGTGCGTGATTTTAGCATGAGGGATAATTATGGTGCTAAGGCCATATAGTAATTTTTTGCACAGGAACGCCTACCTTGCATCTCATTGATGCAAGGTAGGTTTCTGCATCCAAAAAATGACTTTAACTACAAAAAGTGGCGCTTGAAAGGTCTAGTGCCAAAGTATAAATATGGAGTTAGTTTTGCACCAAATTCGTGTAAAATAAATGATGCAAATTTGGCACAAAACAAGTATAAATATGCCTCTCAGTCTCCAGTAGAGACAATCTGCAGACGAGGACCCACAAGACTGGTGGCAATCCAATGCTGAGAGAGCCCATGGAACCAACAGTAATCTCCCAAAGCAGAAACAGTAGTGAATGGTTCAGCAGTGAGGATGTAGCTCGGCCAGGACGAAGCAGCATCATCCAGGTTGGGCATATCTGGGTCCCGAGAGAAGAAAGGGGCCAGACAAAATACGACTAAAACTTCCAGTCCCAACAGCTCCTCGTTAAGAAACAGCAAATGGGTCCAGGAAATACTGCAGCCAGAATTAAAGGTGGCAGGACATGCTGGTGCACTATAATTGGTGCTGTTGGTCTCCAGCCTTGAAAAGACAAGAAAAGGTCTGATAAGAATTCCTGGAGCTTAATTTGAATTGGTGCCTGCATTCAAAGACACAGTGCAACTGGCACTTTCAGCAGCTCTGTCCCTCAACAAATGGTAATGGTGCAGAAAGATGTTTCAAAGCACTGAGGAGGAAGGATAGAGAGTACTTAGCAGCCACTGGAATATAGATTTATTAGGGATTATTTAGGTGGGCTAGAGGAAAGCAGCTTCCTATAGGTCGACCATATTGGTACTACTCTTCCAACAGCACAGGTTCCCACCTGGGCTCAATGCATCTCTATCATCAGTTGAGCCAATTAAGTGGAATTACTTGGTCAGGGGAAAAGAAACTATTGTACGGAGGTAGAAGATCCCAATCTGAGCCACAATCTGATTGGTGGCACTCAACCTGAAACTGTTAGTGGCCATTGGAGAGGTGCGTATGTGACAGACAGCAAACACTAGAATTGTATTGGTTATCTGAATCCTACTACAGCTGACGTGACAGGATTCCATTCGGGCTGAAGACATCCCTCTAATCACTTATCATCATGCAGTGGTGGAATTTTAGGGTTAGGAAAGTAACTTTGAAAGGATGGAAGGATACACTGATACGCAGCACTCTGCAGAGCACTCAGCTTGAGATTGCCAGTGCCTCCTGGAGCTGGCATATAAGACAAACAGCAAACTGGTCACATGGTTGACAAAAAACCTTTGGACAATGGGAGGAGCACCACATCTGAACTGTAATTTAATTGGGGACATGCAGCTTGAATTGTTAGTGCCCACTGGAAAGGCGTTTATAAGACAAATAGGAGTAATAGTTACATCACAGCCCTTTTAACTATGACCTGGAAACCATTGCTGCTATTTTGACAAAGCCCTGCCCATCTAGTATGTGAAATCCATTGAGCATGGCATCGCATGCTGTCTTGCCAAATGGTTAGAAGTGCTTCCAGTTGGAGGTGGAGCTGTGACCAAGTTACCTGTAAAAGTTTGTTCCCAGCCCTGTGAAACACTAAATCCAAATCAATTGCAGGGTAGATGTGCCTTCAGCTATAGATCCAGACTCATGCTTTATTAAAGCTGATGTGATCCAATAAAAGGCAAGGAGCCAATCATATAAAGAGGGAAGAACACAGTCCCTGGCATTGCACCACACAATTAGCCTAGCTGCATTGTGGTAAAGTCAATGCATGACAGCACTCACTTCAGTTAAAAGTCTCTAGTATTCACCATTGTTGATGCATCCAGTGGTTTGTATCTCTAGACACGTGTTTCAGGATTGTTGTCCTTCTTCAGTAGAGAGTAACAAGTGAAATTTGGGGGTGCTGGCAATGCAGCTTACAGTCGTCTCAGGTTTGGTACCACTCTCAGAGCACAAGTGCATCCCAAAGCTCAGCAACCCAGTAACTCAGCAAGGAGCCAATCGTAAAAAGAGGAGGGAGCACACTGCCTGGCATACACAAGACAATTAGCCTGGAGGCATTGTGGTAAATGTAGTGTATGATAACACTCACTTCAGTTGAAAGTCTCTATTATTCACCATTGTTGGTGTAGCCAGTGCTGTGTGTCTCCAAAACCTTCTTCAGTAGACAGTAACAAGTGTACTTTGTGAGTGCTGAAAATGCTACTCACAGTCTTCTCAGGTGTAGCACAGGTACATTCCAGAGCTCGTCAAACCAACATATCAGCAAGGGGCGAGTCACAATAACAGGTGAGTAATGGGAATCAGATACAGAGACTTAAATTACAAATCATTTCAACAAGCTAGGTAAAGTTAATGCAAGGATAAAATGTAAATGACTAATTGCAGAAGATACAAGATTGAATCAATCACAAAAGTATTGACTGACTACCAAGACAGCAGTTAATACTCTAAATAAAACTATTCTAGCACTTACCCAAAAGTTCAAGTAAAAGGAATTAATTCCAGTACTATAATGCAGATATGCATCCAAATCCAAACTATCAATCATTAGTTATAACGATCACTGGAACTGTGTCATAATGAGACTTGGGGATAAGGCTCAGAGGACATTTGCAAAACCATGTTGGTTGATACATCACAAGGTCACATTTTCCTAAAAATGAACCTATTGCCTTCACTGAGGAGCAACATGATCCCAATTAGAGGACTTTGATGTAATTGGGAAGTCCTTATCTCCTCCCAATTATCATAACAGGTAAACCCATTCCAACACTGTCCTTTAACAACCTATTTTATCTCCAATGAAAGCAATGCGATCCATTGAACACAATGGCTGGGGCTCTCAGCTGATAGTCCTTAAATGTGTTTTTCAAACTACTGTTTTAAAAGACATTGCATTGCACATAACTTCTATGCATAAATAAATGGAAGACCACATAGTGGAGCCAGTCAAAGATTACATATCATAACAATAGTGAAGTTAGATACTAGTAATTCTATCGAAACAATATCACATTTGAAGGATCTTCCTGAAATTTTACAATTTTTGATAATTTTACTAAAAGAAGATAGACCCATGGATAAATATGTCCCCAGGGTTGTTATGGATGACCTGTATCTAGGGAATCTGCACATAAAAGGCTGTCAAGATAGAAAAGGAATTATAACGTCCAACGAGAACGTAACGATTCAATGTGGATCACGTTTTGCATCTTCCAATTTCAGCACAAGGATATGCTCATGCAGCTTAGCAGCTGTTTTACTTTTCTGAATGACATTGCATTTCAATTTAGAAGTACCCAAATGCAATATTAGTCCCCAAAGATACTTCTGCAGTTAAAACATATGAGAACCAGATATGTATATATGTGTGCATGCGTAGAGGCATAGTTTGCATGCATATATGTGGTATCTGTATAGCACAGATAGCATGAATTTACAGGGTCAAACGTAAGGGTAGAGTAAATGAGTGAGTGAAGCTGGGGTCTGAATGAGGTGTTTTTTCAGCTTTTGACTAACTTGGGCAGGGTTGGGGTTTTGCTGATGAACGCAGGGATGTTGTTCCAGATTCTGGTTGCAAAATGAAGGAAGGCTGTTGCCTTGTTTTTTTTTTGTGTTTTTTTTTGCATGTCTCTGTTACCAGTTTGTTTTATGGTGTTCTAGCTGTGCCAAAGGTCACTAGACATGGTGAGTTTCTCAGCCAGATAGAGTGATTTCTTTTTAGAGGCTGCTGCTGGTTTTGAAGCTGGTGAGGACTTGCAAGGGAAATTAGTGAACTTTTCTCAAAGTGGGATGATGTTCTCATATTTTTTCAATCCATAGATGCGTGGATGGATGTGCGCATCCCTTCAGGCTCTCAACTCTACGACAAAGACATTGAACACTTTTAAGTGGTTTTGACAGACCTATGTCTAACTTATCACTATTATGTACTTAGAAGTGTTGCAGATTTTAACATATTTTGGATGAAGGCAGGAGGAAGTGAGAAGAACAGTGATTATGCTGAAAGTGCATGGCAGAGTCTGTCAGCCACCTGCATGGTTCAGAGCAGGAGACAGCTACTATACGTATCACAGCATTCTCAACTGAAATGGCGGCTAACCAAGCAGAGAGACACAGCTGTATCACAAATTGTCAGTATGTATGCATTTAATCCCATATTTATACTTTTTGGTGCTAATCAGCGCTAGCGCAGATTTGCGTCAAAATGTGTAACGCCGGATAACGCCATTCCAACGTGCCAGCCGGGTGCCTTCTTTATGGAATGACATTAGCCGGCACTGCGGCCTGGTTAGTGTCGAAATAAATGACGGTAACCGGGCAGCAGAGGCGAAGGGAAGACTGGGGGTAGTGCACCAAAGAATGGTGCAAGTCAGGTTAGAGAAAAAAATATTGGCTCTAACCTGACTAGTGCCATTTGTTGACGCACTACCCCCATGGAAATGACTCCTGTCTTAGCAAAGACAGGAGTCATGCCCCCCTGCCCAATGGCCATGCCCAGGGGACTTTTGTCCCCTGGGCATGGCCATTGGGCACAGTGCCATGTAGGGGGGCCGAATTTAGGCCCCCCCATGTCACTTACATTTTTAAAAAAAACTACTTACATGCACTCACCATAGATGGGTCCCCCCATCCATGAGTGTACTCCAGGGGTGGGTGAGGGTGGCAGGGGGTGTCCCTGTGTGCAGGGAAGGGCACCTGTGGACTGCTTCAATGGTCCCCTAATGTCTGCCATGACCCAGGCATTAAAGAATGGCGTAAAGCCAGCTTGGTGCCATGTTTTAAGGCCCGCCTCCTCCTGGGTGTCATTTTTACACCGGAGGATAAATAAGGCACACATGCCTAAGAGTAATGTTTTGCATGGGAATGCCTATCTTGCATGTCATCAGCGCAAGGTAGGTTTTCAAATACAAAAAATGGTGCACACTCCATAACTTTGGCGCTAGACAGGTCTAGCGCCAAAGTATAAATATGGAGTTAACTTTGCGCCGAATTTGCGTCAAAATAAATTACACAAATCTGGTGCAAGCAGAGTATAAATATGCCCCTTAATGCACTGGCCTGTGAACATGATTCAGATTCCTCACTGGACAGCACTATCCACGGAGGCTCGTTTGTATCACTTTTATTGCGACCAAACGGATTCTCCCACCCTAATTCATAAGGACACTGCAACAAAGTCCTGTTTTTAAAAGTCAATACATGAGTTACACTACACATCCCCGAATTCAGTATGGTGAGCTTTTTTCACAGTAATGCATGGGGTCACAAACACAGAAGTACTGGTATGTACTAATGGGTAAACATAGATAATGTAAAAAATAATTTGAAATACATTATCATATTTAATACAGAGACTTGCAATGGTAATCTAGACTAGATATCCCATAATGCAATCACATTCTCGTATTAAAGTGCATGTATGTCAATGTGTGTATAAGCAGAAGAACAAAAGTGTCTTTTTTGTCAAAATGCATTGGCATCCTACTAGCTTCTATGTAGACTTTGGAATAATAAAAGTGGCATATATAACCTCACTTTTGTGTGGCATAAGAATTTGTGGAAATGACTGTGAAATCTATAGATAGATAGATAGATAGATAGATAGATAGATAGATAGATAGATTGACAGATAGATAGATATATATATAGATAGATGATGGTCTCGTTGTTGTTTTTATAGCACACTAATCACCTGTGAGGCTATCCAGGGAACTGTAGCAGGTGTGTGAGGCCAGCCCTGGGGGCTTAGTCAAAAAGCCACATCTTCCGCTTCCTGTGAAAGTCAAGAAGAGAGTTGGAGGCTCTGATTTGTTTTGGGAGGTCGTTCCAGGCTTTAGGGGCCAGGTGCAAGATAGCGCGGCCTCCCCCTCAGTCTCTGCTTTTGTTTATGTAAAGCTGCACTTTATAAACTCTGATTGATTGATTGATTGATTGATTTATGTATTGGGTAAGTGCTAGTGAGAGACCGGTAGAGCAGAGGTGTCAGTAAGTTTGGTGGAAGGGAATGTGACTGTTCAGATGGGCAGGGCCAGTATTGTGGAGAGTTTTGTAGGTATGAGTGAGGACTTTAAATTGTACACACATGTATTGGGAGCTAGTGGAATTCCCTAAGATATGTATGATATGGGCTGAGCGTAGGAAGTTGAGGACTAGTCTGAATGCTGCATTTTGGACAGCCTTCAGTCCTCTAATGAACTAGTTGGTAATCCCTGCATACATGGTGTTTCCATAGTTTAGTCTGGTGGTGGTGAGGTCTTGGGTGATCATTTTCCTGGGGTTGCCTGGTAGCCACTTGAAGACTTTCTTCTGCATCTTTAGTGTGTTGAAACAGTCCAAGGCCACTGTATTAAATTGGGTATTCATATCCAGTTTGTTGTCTGTGAGGATTACAAAGTTTCTGTGCCACCTGGTGGAGTCCCATGGAGAGGCGTTCTTGTTGAAGACTACTACCTCGGTCTGGTCCGGGTTCAATATGAGGGTGAAGGATTTCATCCAGGTAGCTACTTCTGTCATGCATGTGGTGAGCTTATTTCTGGTGTTGAGTATTATGGACAAAAGGGACAGTTAAAGTTGCATGTCGTTGGTGTAAGTGAGGATATTTGTGAGCTCATGTGACAATGACCAGTGGGTCATTCAGATGTTGAAAAGTGTTGGGCTGAGCGAGGAGCCCTGCAGGACTTCACAAATAAGTTCTCACACTTTAGAGGCATAGGAGTGCATCTTGACATTTTGGGTTCTTCTGGTGAGGAAGCAGCAGATCTGTTTGAGGATGAGTGCCTGGATGCCTGCTTCTTGGATTTGTTGGATTAGGATTTGGTGGGAGACATTGTCAAAGGCTGCTAATAGGTCTAGAAGGATGAGGGCTGTAGTCCCCCCACCCCCAACATCAAGCATCATCCTGGTGTAATCCAATTACTGTTATAAGGGTGGTTTCTGTGCTTTGGTTGGGTCTGAATTCTAATTGTATGGTGTAGAGAAACAGGTGTTTGGCGCGGTGGTCAGAGAGGCACTTGTTGATGGCTTTTTCAAGGACTTTGGCTGGGTAGGGAAGGAAGGATATCTGTCAGTAATTGCCAAGTTTGGTTGGGTCAACCAAGGGTTTCATTAAGAGGGGATTGACAGTTGTGTACTTCCCTGGTTCCGACAAGGCGCCTGTACTGATGAAGGTGTTAAGGATAGGGGTGAGAGCCTCATTGATAGGGTATGCTCCTTTGTTGAAGATGTGGTGGGGTCTTGAAGATTTTCTTCAACATCCGTAGTGTGTTGAAGCAGTCCAAGACCACTGTCAGGGCCCTGGAGTGAAGGGTCTTCATGATTGTGTGATTTCCCTTGTGCTAATGATGCCTCATCTGGTGACTGTGCTGACTTCCTTCATCAGTGAGAGACGTTTGGAGAGGACAAGGCATCTGGTTACGGGTAGAAAATGTTATGTATGATCTAATTTTGCTGCAGAGGAAGTTTGAGAGGTAGTTGCACAGATCTTGTGATAGGTTGATGTTGCTTGACAGCTGTGAGTGTGGTGAAGTCTATAGATAGATAGATAGATAGATAGATAGATAGATAGATAGATAGATAGATAGATAGATAGATAGATAGATAGATAGATAGATAGATAGATAGATAGATAGATAGATAGATAGATAGATAGATTATCTGTCTTGAATAAAAAACTAAAGACTAAGGGGGTTATTACAACTTTGGTGGAGGTGTTAATACGTCCCAAATGTGACGGATATACCACCAGCCGTATTACGAGTTCCATAGGATATAATGGACTCGTAATACGGCTGGTGGTAAATCCGTCACTTTACCGTCACTTTTGGGACGGATTAACACCTCCTCCAAAGTTGTAATAACCCCCTAAATTTTTTAATTTCAGTTTCTGTTTTTTCGATTATATAGTTTGTCTGTGCCAAGTCAAGAAACCCCTGTGCATGGCCTTCAGTCCTGCAGCTATGCCATGTGTACCTTCTGCACATGTCCAAAACCTGTGCACAGCTGGTTCTCATTATAGGGGATGGCCTTTTGCTACAGTTTGTACTCACCCCTCCTGTTCTCATTGCACATTTCAGCACTGTCAACAGTTTTTTTTTTTTAAATGAAAATATTTTACCAGATATCTTATACTGTCAATGGTAATTTATTTCTGTGGTTGCAGATTTACATATTTTTAGAAGTTGGGTGCTACATAAAATGACTGCCCTGGATATCGTATTGTCTATTATATGAACCTACAGACACATGAGTGAACATTCATTTTTATTTTTAATCAGAGGGGCTGTCCATCTCTAATTCCGGCAAATGCTCCCTAGGATCGGGGATGCTTTCATCATCCTCTTGCTCCCCACAATTGTTTTCTTTGATGGGGGATTCTAGACACAGCAGTTGGCTCATTGTATGGGTCTTTGCTGCAGACATTGCTGGGGGGATTCCAATGGCCACTAACCATCTCTTCAGGGGCAGCCACCATCGGCATCAGGGGAAGGAAGAGCCAGTCCCCTACAGTGCTATTAACCACCAACTCCGTTCCCACTGTGCAGGAAACTCCTGGCTGAAAAATCTTACTTTGCTAGAAACCATAATTTTGGTTTTCATGCCAAATGTACCAAACCTCATTGGATACACTCACATTGTCATTGTTATTCAGTTACACGCTCTCACATTCTGCAACCAAAATGATTGTCCTGACCCCATGAGGGTCAGGATTATATCAAACTGACCGTAAAGAGTACTCACCTTGTGGATGAGCTACTGGGCCTGGATGCTCAAAAATTCCAATCTCGAACATGAATATACAGTTTGCAAGAAATCTGACACCCCCTTCCCTGCATTGCCCCAATTAGGACAAAATCCTCCCCAATTAGCCCAAGGCAGAGGGGAGTCCCTTCCAAGACTTCTGCAGGGACACATGATGGATACAAGCAGGGAATGCATCCCCCAGTAACTCAATCTGCTAGGACATTGCCATTAGTGAAAGTAGAACTGCTAGTGGTGAAAGTGTACCACTAGACCAGCTAGTAGATTTCAATTAGTTGACACAACCTCTTCTAACAATATAGAGCCAAAACCCAAAACACTGACAATCCCTATTGCCCAGAAGAATCTAACTTGCGCCAGGCTAGTCTCTAAGCCTAGGCTGTCTACATTAACAAGGACGCTTGACCCATCTATCTTTATCATTTACAGCAGGGAGTCAACATCCAGGTCTAACAGAGACCCTGGATCGATACAGCTATTGTCTCGGAATGTGACAGGTTTACAAGATGAAATTACTGCTCCCTTCTGAAGCACTTTTATAGATCAATTTGGCATAACATTGTTCCACAAGACCTGGTCATTAAAATCGAGCTATAGCGCAAGCATCAAAAACTTTAGCCACAAAGAAATTCCATCTAGTGCTGGCCATCCTTCTAGTAGAATCCTTAAATGGATTAAAATATCCTTAAAAATCACACTTAAAGATATGGTTACAGACACCCCAGATATCATAGGCTTAAGTATACAGGGGAAGAATGGGCGGGTGCTGACCCTGTTTAACATTTACAATCATTCCATGCAAAAAGATAAGGAGTCTAGATTGTTCTTGCTACATGATCATATTCTAATTGGTCCTGTAGCAAGACCCCATTTTTTGCTTGCTAGGCATTTCAGTGTAACATATGAACCTCTAAATTGTATGGACATTCTGACTGATTTTAAGTCTCCACAATTCTTGACATGTGGCAGAAATTATTCCTATCTATCAGAAGGGCGGTAGGAGTCTACCAGGGAATTACTGTTCTATCAGCCTCATAATCTGCAGGAAGTCTTCTGTCACCAAATACTAGATAAATTACAGGACTGGATGGCTGACTGTCAGATGCTTTCCACATTATCCACAGGATTCCACTTGAAAGTAAGTGCGATTGATCAGATGTTTGGTTTTACATTGATCATGTGGAAATACCTGACACTTACCAAAGATCACCTTTATGTGACATATGTTGATCTGAGAGCGGCTTTTAACTTTGTTCCCAGACATTAGGTGTGGTCTACCCTTGGGCCTACGGGTGTCCCTTCTCAAGTATTAAACATCACAATAAGACTCCCTGAGGATAATTACAACCAGGTGCATTGGGGCAGCCATAGTGAACTCACAGATCACATTCATGTCAGGAGATGGGTTCGTCAGGAGTGTATTCGCTCTCCCTCTTGATTTGCCCTTTAAGTAAACAATGTTAAAAGCCATCCTATTAGATGTCCACATGATTCCCCTAAGGTAGGAGTTTGCCTATTCTAGCCTTTTATTTGTTGATTACACTCCTGATTTTGCATGCCCCCATAGGATTTCAGATCTTTACCAAGTTCTGTGACCTCTGGTGCTTAGAGGTGAACACAACCAAAACCAAGTATTTGATCTTTAATCCTCACAAAACTCATGTACGTGACTTTATGATGAAGGGGACACAACTTCAAAAGGTAGACTGCTTTAATCATTTAGGGATTTAGACTGGTAACATCCCTCTTGAAAAGTACACATAATTAAAATTAGGGCAACTTTTGTCACACAGATCTTTGGCTATTGTTAAGAAGTGTCAAGTTACTAGACTGAGATCTGTCTCACTGGTATTCAAAATCTATTGTGCCAAGGTGCAAAGTACATCATTATATGGGGCAGAAATTTGGGGAGTATGAAACATTAAAGCCTTGGCACTCAAAGAGATAGTTTTTTTTAAAATCACTTTTTAAATTACATAAAATTACTCCAACCAATCCTCTATTTTTTGACACAGGACGGAAGAGAATCAGAGAGCTAGCCTTTGAACCTCTTCTCTTCTGGATCAGAATTTGGTCAACCCCTAAGTTGATGACATATAGAATGAGCCTTGCAGAGTTGAAAAGAGACCAAACCCATACCATACCATGGATTTATCATATAAAATCTTGGTTCCAGACTCTTGGGGTGGAGAATTCATGGACCAATCCTGCAACTATAAAAAGGAGTAGCCGGGAGCTTGTAAAATTTTCTGGGGCCATCTTTTACATCAATATCACAGGAACACAGAAGTCAATAGTCGAACGGACAGATTGTTTGTTTTTAAATAGATCCCTGCACTAAAATATTATATGGATGACCTCACTCCCAACCAGCTAGAAAATTATACAATAAATTACATTGAGTAAGTTAGCAACTGCCAGGATTATTTGTAAACCAAATCAAAGCATTAAAGCCCATGGTTTTTGTTTTTACTGCAAAGAAACAACTGAGGATGTCGAACATCTACTGTTTTTCTCTCCATTATATACAAGGAAGAAAGTGGCTTCAGTCACTGTACCTGACCCTGGGCATCAGACAATATCGCACTGCCTCAAGATTACTCCAAATGGACACCAGCCCACTGGTTGTTTTCACCATGAGCAAATTTGTTTATGCTATCTGGATTCGTAGGAAACAGTTGGGGTTCCCACTTTGATGCATGATGGCCGAACCTGGCATTGTTGTCTTTCAGTCTATTTTCTATTTATAGCTTTGTTTGTTCCGGGTGCTGTTTCCCGATTTTACCCATATTAATGTACATTAGGCCAGAGTCTAACCCTGGTTTAGTGGCAGGTGAAAATAAATTGTATAAACGAGTGATATCACAAACCTTTAATAGATAACAACTGACAGTCTTAGTCTGCTTACTACTGGATTGCTTTATGTTTACAATGTATTGGTTTTATGTCTTGTATCTTTTATGTGTTTTTACGGGATTGTCCCCAAAAATAAAATATTGAGTGACTGGCTCCTTGTATGGTGTACTGTAGACAACAACAAAAAAAATCTGTTTATAACAGCTAATCAGATTATGTTAGTGTGTCTGACCTTAATAAGTAAATTTACAAGGGGATGTGAATAGGTCGATGAACCTTTTGACTTGCAATTAAGATGTTCCCACTATAATTCCAGTACATGTAAATCAATAATCAATAACCAATACACAATATCAATAATCAACAATAATCAATAACAGTAATAATCAATAGAGTCAGTAATTGTCACGCACCATGACCTTTCAGTCATGAATAATCACACCTTTTAGTAAAAGTTAAGATATTTATTTACCTATATTAACAATGCTAAAGTCATGTAAATTAACCTCAAAAGCAAATGATACGCATACAGAAACAACAATGGCTGTCGAAAGCGACAGAAAAACGTAATCTAATCAAAGCTTGAGCTATTACACATTCTAAGGGTACAGTGCAACTAAATAACAAGAGCAATTGCACAAATGAGATCACATAAAAGTAGATTCAGCAAAGAAACTCATCACGCATTATTCCCTATTAGCAGATTTTCATTAGTGAGGATCTTTAACTAACAACAGCATTTTGGGCTTCAAGCAAAACAATTTAGTAACACGAATTTGGAAAAACATCTAGCTATGGCTCTACCAAAACAGTGCGGTTGGTACCTAGAAAAAAAAAGCAAATATGCATAACAGACACATAGGTACGATTTATACCCCTCCTCAATTCGATCGTCAAGACAAGATACCTACTGAAGAGGAATACTTTTGAGCCATTGTTTGATAAACCTCATTGGGTTCCACTCTGGATCCTGTGCCATCCAGGATTTGAATAGAGTTGAGAAATGAACTTATACCTCTGGGAGAGTGTAGCTTATATAATCAATATTAACATGAAATGATTATGAACTAATGTATAATAATGCCGCATAGAAAATGTATTAGTATGTTTTGTTAAACGCGTGCTTGAAATGTGCCCACGAGGAGTGGCCGCCAATATATACGGGACTAATGAAACTGACTAATAATGATAAAATGTTATGCTAAGAAATGATTTGTACTAATAATGAAAGGTTATATGTTAGAATTATGTTAATAAGTCATTAGGCCTTAGTTAGCATGAGTCGAGGCCTAGCTGCCTGGTTTCATATAAAATGTGTTTTTCTAACGTGCAGTGTGCTGACTTGCTGAAGGACATGAACTCTTGATTTTCCAAACTAGAAGATGAATGTAACTCTAGTAGATCCGTTCTCATGAAATTCGACTGGCTTAATGAAACATTCTTGCTGAGTGCAACAGTGTAGACTACTGGCAGGTACAAGGTCGCCTGAACCTGTACAGACAATGGAGCTACTGACTGAAGGTATGCAAAGGACCACGAGAGTACGAAATCATACTGGACATTCCAGCCACTAAAGACGTCAATCATAAGGACAAATTAAAATACATGAGAACTGTTATGGGGTGACAAATTTGATGAGATAATTGAAACTCTATTGGAGGGAGGTAGTGGGGTGCCACCCCTCATCCAACCAAATTTAGGGGAATGTACAACGAAAGTGGGATCAAAACCCTTGACACAAGGAAGTGGATTAGAATAGGAGACTTGGAGATAGATGAGAGGGAGATGCTGTCACATTTTGCTATGACCCAGACACTTTGTCACTCTGCATAGAGACTTTGCTGTTTGGTTCTCAAAACCATTCTTGCCTTATATTGCCCGATTACACTTTACCTCCTTATGAGGGAAGTGCCCCTTTACCCGACTTGCTGAATTCCTGATGGCGAATCAACTGATGTCCTGAGGACGAAGACCGAACCTGAATGCTGACCCAACCCAGAGGGTAACTATATGACAATGAAATTGTGATTGTCTGTTTGCTTTTCCTTTCTAGGTACCAACTGGTTCTTTTGACAGAGACCATAGCTAGATGTTTTCTAAATTGGTGTTACTAAATTGTTTTGCATGAAGCCCAACATGCCAATGCTAATTCGAGGTTAGGAGAGGGGTTCACTAAACTGACGCAAATAGACTGAATCTATACTTTGTTGAATAATGCGTTAATGTTACTTTGCTAAGGATAACCTATGTTGACACCGTGTTATGTTCTAATATTTGTGATTCTTGCTTTGGTGAAATCTTAGCAGAGTTGCCATATTGTGACTATGCTAATGTGTTTTTTCGTTTTGAGATTAATAATCTTATTAGTAGAATTATAATCAATAGGGAATAAACTTCACAAAATCGTACTAAACTGGTGTGGTTATTCATGACTGAAAGGTCATGGTGGTTTTTGAGTTTTATTAAATGTCTTTGATCAATTTGAATTGTCATATTACTGTGAACTTTGATGACGTTATTGACATATTGATTGACATGCTGATTAGCTATCTCGTCCTAAGGTGTCTTCAATCAGGGTCAAAAGATTCATTGGCCTAAAACGAGTCCCAAAGTGAGTAAATTAGTCATAAAGGGACGTGTTAACAATTCTGGTAGCAGAGCGACGGTTTAGGCACTTTGGGGCCCTAGGACGGGGGAATATTGTTTTAAATTGTTTTTTGAGATAATGCAAATTGGAGATATGATGTGTTTCTAAATTCCCCATGACTTTCCCGGAATCTCGGAGCTCGGAGCTTTTAGTATGTGTGGTGTAGAATTTGCGCATGCTCAGCTTATGCATATCGCAGGTGACTTGTGAACTTTGAGTAGATTTAGGTCAGGTAATGTTGTGTTAGTAGGAGTGGGCGTACTCCGCAGTATGAGAGTAGGGAAGTCGGCGAACTTCATGTGAGTGTGGCGCTTTGTGCTCAAACATTATCCACGTGGTTGTTGGTGATGTACGGACCCATCGCGATCAAAGACTCCGGAGTATAATGACAAAGTGTAGGAGACACTTGGGTTTATGTTTGTGCGGTTTAATAGGTCAATCAGGCGTGGTTGACAAGTCGCTTTAAGTCAAATTGTGTGAGTGAAAGTAGGATTTGCGGGTCGAATTCGGCTTGCGAGTGCGGGAGCTGAGAAGGAGAGAGTAGCAGCCGAGGCTTTAAGTGAAATCTCTGTAAAGTTCTGAAGCGATTGTGTTACCCTTCCTGTAGTAAACCGGCAAATTTGTTTTTTTGTTGGTAAAGGTGCTCGCAATATATTGCATTAGTTTTGTGTGAAGAGGACAAGATGCAAGACTTTGTCAGCTGCAGTGTGTGTAAGTGTGACGTCAGTAGTGCCGCGCTGGGATAGGTCAGTTACTGAGAGGGGTCGCGCACGGATTGGCAGCCGTCCGTGAGAGGCAATTGGTTGAGAAAGGTGGGTGAAGAGTGTTCTGGGAATTAAAGTCACTTTCTGATCAGATTCTAAACAAGATAAAAGATGGGAAAAAAAGTTTTTCAAGGCTCTAAAGAGTGCTTGGAAGGGAGATACATATATTATGGCAAGTGAAGGGGAGCCTACACCGCCTGAGGGTACTCCAGCTTATATCGTAATGGAGGAAAAGGGAGTCGCACCATGTCTTTGGATAAAGCAGTGGCGCAAATTAGCAGAGAAGGTGGGATGTTTAGCGTTTCCAGAGTACGGAACGTTTAATACAAGAATTTTAGAGAACTTGAGGTGGATGTTAAGTGTGCAAAAACCGCCTCCGAGACCAGCTCAGTATGAAGCATTAGCAATTTGGGATTTAATGGCCATACGGCAAAGACAGCAGAATTTGAAAGGAGAATGAAAAGAGCAGAAAAGACTTTAGCTGAGGCTAAATGGGATAATGAGACCAAGATGTGGAGAAGGGGAAAAGTTGACGGACTTAAATTGTTCCCGGCAATAACACAAGAAGATGAGACACAGGGAAAGAAAACCACCTGTAAGACAGACAAGGGCTCTAGTAAGCCAAAGGAGACTCAGAGGTCTTGGGTAGATGAAGATGATTCAGACGATGAAGAGTTTCTTAACCAGTTGTTACATGATCGCCCGCCACCATATGCCATAAATGATAATGCGCAGAGCATTAGTGCGAGTTCTGAAGAACCAGCACAGAGTAAGGGCGTCTACAGTACAGTGCAGACAAATGATACAGTTTTGATACAGAATGGTGTCAGTGTACCCACTGCACCAGACACACAGATACAGTGCAGCCACCACAGATTCAAAGGATTTATCCAGATGTCCCAGTACTATAGACAAATACGAGTCTGATGGTACCGCCTGATCCGATATATACGAGATCAAAATTAGTGCAGATTGACCCAACTCCGCAATTGGTGCTCCAGCCGCAGCATCAGCTGGTTCCGAGTTACAATGCAGTGGCAGGACAGCAGTCAGTAGCTACAGCACCTATGATGAATCAAGCTACGGGAGTTAATGCTCCACAGGGTTTGGGACTTGGACAGTCACCAGCTGCCGTATCATTGCCAATTACTGTTGGTCCACCAGTACCACTGTATGCGCAAGGTAAGCCTGGCGTATGCGATCTGGGAGTAATGACCCAAGAGGCAATAAGAGGAGGGTTTGCAGGAACTTTCCAAGGAATGACACCAAGAGAACAGACTGCAGGAGGATCTAGATCCTTGTTAGACTTTAGTCCGATTGGGGTTCCTTTAGAGACCATGAGGCAAGCAGGGTTAGGTACGCTAACCCCACAGACAATGAGTACCAATACGACACAGACACCAATGGTGCAGTCTGGAAACATTTTGTTGCAGGGCTTGACAGCACAACAATTGAACGAGTGGTTAGACAAGCTCAACACTCCGCAGACTACTGCAGTAACCGCAGAAAGGTCAGAAAGAGACGAATACCTGAATTTTGTGAGACTGGGTGTGGAAGCCATGGAATTAGTGGAAGGGACAATGGGAGTGAACAGATTAGAGTCATATACGGAAGCAGAATTGAGGTATTTGTGCCCCAAAATAACTAAAGAAGTGGGCAAGGTGCATCAGAGGTTGGCAAATCTAGCAGATAAATACGGCATAGACATTGAGAATACTAAACATTTGAAAAGAAGCTACAGATTAGATTTTGAGTCTAAAGACTTTGAGCACATGAGATCTACCGGAATGAAAGCACACCTTAATGAAATACTGCAGAGTGCTCAAATTTGGGGAGCCTTAGAGAAGTGGGAAGGCAGATGGGCGAAGAAGAAAGATAAAGAGAAAGGCGAAGGTCCAGAACCAAAACAGGCTAAAGCCGCACCGGACAGGGGGACAATAAAAATGTTACCAAAGAGAGAAACAGCTGGAGGGGTTCTAGTCCATGTACCGTGGTCTAGGGGTGACATCCTGTCATTCCCAAATGATTATCCCAGGTTGAGGGAGAAGCCAATAGAATGGTACCAGGAGACGGACAGGTTTGTGAAACTTGCAAAATGTCTCTGGGAAGACTTGAATACCCTGTTTGAAATAATAGTGCCACCTGACTTATGGCTTGAGTGCAAGAGGGGTGTGGACTGGCTGACAGAGGAGCCGGTAAGGGATAAGGTGACTGGAGGACCATCTGCAGAAGTGATGAGGTATTATCACAAAGTGATTGAGTTTTTGAAGCAGAAAGTGTCGCTGATTGGCAGAAAATCGGTCGGACATCACAGGAAGCCAAAGAGTCAATTCATGCTTACTATGAGAGATTGTTGAAAGCATTCAAACATTACAGTGGAACTGAGGTCATTGAGCCGAAAGACATGAATCATCTTGTGTTCAGGTTTGTTGAAGGGCTGAGACCAGAGATTAGCCAGATGATTAAGAACCATTTGATCTGTTGGCAAGCGAAGCCAATTGATGAGGTGTTGCAGTATGCGAAATACTGTGGTGACGAAATCGAGTTGAAGCAGAGAAAGTTGAAAGAAAAAAAGGGGTGGTCATGCTGATTAAGGCAGCGCAAGCAAGAATGCAGGGGAATGGAATACAACAGGTGGTACAACAGCAACCGCAAGGGAATGGTATGTTTCAGGCCCAACCGAGAGGTCGATGTCAAGGAGGTTTTGTGAACCGTGGTCCAGACTTGAATACTGTTGTAGTTCGAAATGATGTGCAGGGGATGAAAAAGACGTCACCATGTCACGCGTGTGGGGGCGTGGGGCATTGGAAGCGGGAATGCCCAACGGTTGTGCAGAATGGTGTTGTTCAACAAAGCAATGATGTCGGTACTTTTCAAAATGTGAGGGGTCCAAAAATGAGAGGACAAAATCAGAACTTCCAGAATAACATGGTTCAGATGCAGGAGTTACAGCCCGTGCAGCAAATGCAAATGCTGCGTGTTCAACCAGCACAAATGCAGCAGGTACAACAGCATGTTCCCATGGTACCTAGACAGCAAATGCAAATACAATTAGCTCCAATGGGACAGCAACAGGTGATGCTTCCTCAACAGGTCACAGGCCAAACGATGAGTCAAAATAACACAGTACAACAATTCCCATTGTGTGGTGAGGATGGAATAAACGATGAATGGTCGGATGATTGTTCAGACAGTGAGGAGTGCAGGCTTGCAGTGTCCCTAGAAGTAGATCAGAGGGGACCCTATGTAGAAGGGAAGGTAATGGGTCATAAGGTTTCATTCCTAGTTGATACAGGAGCTACACGCTCTACAGTCAGAAGTGCAGAGGTTCCGAAATTGCCACTTTCGGGGCATACCATAAGGGTGGTAGGAGTAGCAAATCAGTTTCTGACAAATCCGATTGCAGAACCGGTCCAAGTTGAAATTGACAACTTCCAGGGATTACATAAATTTGTAGTCTGTGATTCAAGTACCCGTATCCCTCCTGGGAAGAGACTTATTGTGCAAAACGAGATGTTTGATTACCTGTTCCAATGAAGGGACTGAAGTGCAGACAAACAGTGATGATGAAGGGGACGATGGTCAGTTTCCAGAGTTAGAGATGGATACCTCAAATGAGGAATACCCTATGATAACCTTATTCCCAATGCTTACAGTAACAGACTTACCACCTGAGCTGCAGGGAACAGTGACAGAGAAAGTGTGGGACCTGACAGGAAAAGAAGTGGGATTGATAAAGGGAGTAGAACCGGTCAAAGTACAGGTAAAGCCGAATGCAGTGTTTCCTCAGGTACCGCAGTACCACATTGCACAAGATATCCTCATTCAAGTAGCGCAAATAATTGAGGATTTTGTGAAGCAAGGGGTTCTGAAGGAAGTGCTGAGTAGCCCGTGTAATTCACAAATAATGGGTTTGAAAAAGCCTTGTGGAAAGGTTCGAATTGTGCAAGACTTGAGGAAAATAAACGAGATTGTGGTAAAATGCTGCCCTATAGTGCCAAATCCAGCAGTGATCATGTTTCAGGTTCCGTGTGATGCAGATTGGTTCACAGTTGTGGACCTGTCTCAAGCATTCTTTTCGGTGCCTCTCCATGAGGACAGCCTATTTCTCTTCAGTTTCAAATTCTTGGATAAGGTGTACAGTTGGTGCAGAATTCCTCAAGGGTTTTCTGAGTCACCTTCCATCTTCAATCAGATATTGAAGAAGGATTTGGAGTCATTAGAACTGCCTTTCAGTTTGACTCTAGTACAGTACATTGATGATTTGTTAATTGTGTCCAGAACAAAAGATGACTGCAGGTATGACACAATTGCCTTACTGAACCATTTGGGCAAAAACGGACATAAAGTTTCCCCAAAGAAGCTGCAATACTGTCAGAGAGAGGTGAAGTACTTAGGTCACCTGATTGAGAAAGGGTCGAGAAAAATATCCAAAGAAAGAATGACAGCCATACTGCAGATGAATCCCCCGACAACCAAGAGAGATGTCAGAATGTTTTTGGGGAATGGTGGGCTACTGTCGCCAGTGGATTCCCAACTTCTCGATTATCTCTAAACCATTGGTGAAACTGACAATTAAGGAAGTCCAGGATGACCTGGGTACCATAACCATGTCCGAGAAAGAGATGGAGGCATTCATGGAATTGAGGGAAAGCATGTGCAAGGCACCAGCTTTAGGTATGCCTGATTACACTAAGCCTTTCCTACTGTTTTGTCATGAACGTGATGCTTGTCCTTTGTCTATTTTAACACAGGTCCATGGAGGTGCAAACCGCCCAGTAGCATATTTTTCAGCTACTTTGGACCCAGTTGCAGCAGCCTTACCGGGTTGTTTGCGTGCAGCTGCAGCAGTTGGTCAAAGCCTCACTCAGTGTGAAGGCATAGTGATGGGACCTCCCTTAACAGTAATGGTCCCTCATTCAGTTGAAATTCTGTTGACCCGAACTAAGACGCAGCATATGACGAATGCACGCCTTGCAAAATATGAGACAATTATACTGGGGTCACCTAATGTTTCCCTTAAGAGATGTACTGTATTGAACCCGGCAACTTTACTTCCTATTGTAAATGCAGACATTGACAATACTGAGGAATTAGAGCATGATTGTCTTGAGGTAACAGAACTATGCACCAAACAAAGACCTGACATTAAAGATACCCAATTGGAAGAAAACAATTACATTATGTTTGTTGATGGTTCATGCTTGAGAGACTCAGTAGGAGTACTGAGAGCTGGATATGCCGTGTGTACAATCACCGGTATTTTAGAAGCTTCCTGGCTCGAAATAGTGTGCTCTGCTCAAGTGGCTGAATTAATTGCTCTTACTGAGGCATGCCATGCAGCTGAAAACTTGAAAGTCACTATCTAAACTGACAGCAGATACGGATTTGGAATTGTACATGACTTTGGCCAGTTATGGTCACAAAGGGGTTTCATGATCTCTTCTGGTTCTCCAGTGAAAAATGGCGAAAAGATTAAGGATTTGTTGCATGCAATTCAGTTACCTCTTGAAATTGCAGTGGTGAAATGCAATGCTCATGTTAAGTCACAAGACTTTGGCCCTCATTACAACATTGGCGGTAAAAGGCGCTTACCGCCGTACAGAAGATCGCCAATACACTGCCGCGGCCGCGGAATTCCGCCACAGCTATTATGACCCACATCTCGGAATCCGCCGAAATACAGACACCCACACAAGACCGCCACACCAAAGGTCAGTGATAAACTGGCAAAAACAAAACCTCCACCGTCACGCCAACAGAAACACGCCCATGCTATCACGACCCACGAATCCACGCGGCGGTCTTTCAACCACGGTATTCCATTGGCGGTACACACCGCCGCGCTCAAAATACACACACATCTACAAAACACCGCCACATTGGACAATTCCATATACACACACCTGATACACATACAAACACCACTCCCACACACCAACCACAATATAAAACACACACCCACATCACCCACAAACCCCTACGACAAAAAATTAGAGACGAAGGCCAGATAGACAGAGAGCACAGCAACTGAGAACCCCACCACACAGAGGCACACAACACCATCATCCATAAAACATTACAAGCACAATATACCACACACCACTACACATCAACACACACATCAACACTTACACCACCCCACACATCACCCACACCACCTCATGTCACACCAAAGACACCCCAGGTTTTCGGAGGAGGAGCTCAGGGTCATGGTGGAGGAAATCCTACGGGTAGAGCCACAGCTATTTGCCTCACAGGTGCAGCACACATCCATAGCCAGGAAGATGGAGCTATGGCAAAGAATCATGGACAGGGTCAACGCTGTGGGACAGCATCCAAGAAATTGGGAGGACATCAGGAAGAGGTGGAACGACCTACGGGAGAAGGTGCGTTCAGTGGTATCCAGGCACAACATCGCGGTACAGCAGACTGGCGGCGGACCCCCATCTCCTCCCCCACAACTAACAACATGGGAGGAGCAAGTCTTGACCATCATGCATCCAGAGGGCCTCGGAGGAGTCGGTGGAGGAATGGACACTGGTAAGTTAAATCTCAACTATTATATCCCCCACCCTACCTGCATGCTATCACACACCCCCACCCTCACCCCCTCCCCTATCACTACAACTCCTCACTAATGTACTCATAACACAAACCACCCATCCCAACACCAAGCCCTGCGAGCAAAAACAATGCATGGTCAGCCCTCACCAAAGCATGCTCACTGCACATACCCATAACAACCCCCTAACCATCATCACACAAACCCACACACAGGAATGCTTCCACTGGGGTACACAAACACCCACCCATTGCACACCATTACTCACACACATGCACTAATCATGCTCTTATATCCCTGCAGGACCACTACGGAACGCCACCACACCGAAGGGTCCAGACATCTCCACTCCACCCACAGAAGAGGCCCACAGTGACGACAGCAGCTCTGCCCTACTGGACCCTGATGATCAGCCCGGACCATCGTGGGCCTCGGGACAGTCGGTTCCCCTTGCACAGGCACAGCCCAACACTGACCTTCCACCCTCTGGTAACACCAGCACAGCACGTACCCAGCGGGCCCATACCTCCGTACCCAGGACGCGTCAATCAGCGGTGTGTCCACCACTACAGGGAACCCAGGATAACCCACCACCCCAACAACAACAGGGACCTGGGAGCAGTGGTAGTGGGCACACAGTCCAGGGGACGGAGGCACAGGAACACAGGGGAACTGGGAGGGCTGCTGTGCGACAGGGGGCGGACAGGCCAAGGGAACCCACTCTCCACGGGGCCCTCTACTCCATCATGGGAGCATACCACCACTCCCAGGAGACGATGGCCACCGTACTGGCCAAGTTTCAGGAGACCCAGCGCCTGCAGGACGAACTGTATTTGGGGTTCAGGGAGGAGCTCAGAACCATCAGCTCCGCCCTGGGCACCATCGTAGGGGTGCTGAAGGACATACAGAATACCATGAGGGACACCGTGGCACTCCAAGGGGCCCCTGACACTAGCATGGATGATGAACTGCCCACCACCTCCGCTGGTGCTAGTGGACAGAACGCCCCGCCACAGGACCACCACACCAGCACCCCACCCCCTGCAGACGAACAACCACCCCGCAAGCGTTCCCTGAGATCCAGGAACAGGACAGAGCAAGATGGGAAGACCCCCGCCAGGAAATGAGACCACCCTGATTGTCCTCCCACTGTCTCACTTTGTTACCCTTTTCCGATTGGAACTGCCCCATCTCCACTTCCTATGCCCATATGGGCAGTGCACCTGTGTGTCTAATAGACTGGACTCTGCCATGGACATTCCTCCACCGGACCCCATCACCATATCACTACCCCCCTCCATTTTTGAGAACTGAAATAAACACCCTTGAACCACAAAACAATCTGGAGTCAGTCTGTGATTTGGTAAATATGTATAATCAATGACAGTGTCAACATGCTTTCAAATTTTATAGCCAACATACCTATGTAACACATCACAAGTCCTTGAAGGATGCAAGCAGATGACACACGTTGCTAACCACACCTGTGAAACCGTAATGGAAAGGTACAACTCAGTGACCAAATACTGCTATGAACTGACAGACAGGATAGAGGTAGAAGTGTGAAAGTGAATGTAATGGTAAAAAGAAAACTGTTCTCACCTGTGTGTCACTGGAAATATTGCCGAATGACTGACTCCCTGTTGTCTATGTCTTCTTCCTCAGCGTACTCCTCATCACTGTCCACAGGCTCCACAGGCTCCACAGCTGCCACAACACCGCCATCTGGACCATCCTCCTGCAGAAAAGGCACCTGGCGTCGCAAAGCTAGATTGTGAAGCATTGAGCAGGCGATGATGATCTGGCACACCTTCTTTGGTGAGTAGAAAAGGGAACCACCTGTCATATGCAGGCACCTGAACCTGGCCTTCAGGAGGCCGAAGGTGCGTTCGATCACCCTCCTAGTCCGCCCATGGGCCTCATTGTAGCGTTCCTCTGCCCTGGTCCTGGGATTCCTCACTGGGGTCAATAGCCAGGACCGGTTGGGGTAACCAGAGTCCCCTAATAGCCACACCCGGTGCCTCTGGAGTTGACCCATCATATAAGGGATGCTGCTATTGCGCAGGATGTAGGCGTCATGCACTGAGCCAGGGAACATAGCATTTACCTGCAAGATGTACTGGTCTGCCAAACATACCATCTGTACATTCATGGAATGATAACTCTTCCTGTTCCTGTACACCTGTTCATTCCTGTGGGGGGGGACCAGAGCTACATGGGTGCCATCAATAGCACCTATGATGTTGGGGATCTGTCCAAGGGCATAGAAGTCACCTTTCACTGTTGGCAAATCCTCCACCTGAGGGAAAACGATGTAGCTTCTTACGTGTTTCAGCAGGGCAGACAACACTCTGGACAACACGTTGGAAAACATAGGCTGGGACATCTCTGATGCCATGGCCACTGTTGTCTGAAAAGACCCACTTGCAAGGAAATGGAGCACTGACAGCACCTGCACTTGAGGGGGGATTCCTGTGGGATGGCGGATTGGTGACATCAGGTCTGGCTCCAACTGGGTACATAGTTCCTGGATAGTGGCACAGTCAAACCTGTAGGTGATGAGTAAATGTCGCTCCTCCATTGTCAACAGGTCCACCAGCGGTCGGTACACCGGAGGGTTCCGCCATCTTCTCAAATGTCCAAGCTGACGGTGCCTAGGAAGGACAACAGCGACCACAGAATCAACAAAATCCCAGGTATGTATCCACAGATACACAGAACACGACACCAAAGACAAAAAAATCTTCCTGTATGTGTGTCGAGTGTAGGCCCAGGTATGTGTGATGCAGTTGCAAATTAAGCCATGTGGACCCCTGAAATGGCGGCTGCCTGACCTCTAAACTGGGACAGTGGGATTGAAGGTAACTGCGCTGGCGTTGTACACCGTCACGGTAGGCGGTCGTAGACCGCGCGCAATGCTGCATTGGTTAACATTGGACCCTATGGGTCCCAGGAGCCAATGATGAAGTGCGCCGGCGGTGATGATACGCACCGCCGCGGACGTCACCGCCACGGATGTGACCACCATTTTCTCTCTGTTCAATCACTCGATACCTGATCTTTGACAGGAGAGGACCTACACTGCAGGTGCTGCTGTGGCCTCGGTCTGGAAGAGACAATGGCTGCTGCATCTGGGGAAAGGGCCCCTGCATTCACTGCTCAGGAGTTGGAGAAGCTCGTGGGCGGGGTCCTCCCCCAGTACACGCTACTCTACGGTCCAACAGGTAAGTACACAGGGAGCACGTTGTATGGACTATGCCTGGGTGGACAGGGCTGGTTGTAAGAGGGAAGGGGGCAGAGTGCAGTGAACATGAAGGACTATGAATGCATGTGCCACATGGCAAGGGCAGGGATGGGGGCCACTCACTTCGACGGTGCTCTTGCTAATGACTTCTCTTCTTCCCCTGTGCATGTCATGTAGGTCAGCGCCCACCAGAAGAAGGACATTTGGCGTGCCATCGCCAAGGACGTCCGGACCCTGGGGTTCCACCAGAGACGGGGCACCCACTGCCGGAAAAGATGGGAGGACATTCGCCTCTGGAGCAAGAAGACAGCGGAGGCTCAGCTGGGGATGGCCTCCCAACGTGGGAGGAGTGCCCGTCGCCCCATGACCCCCCTGATGTTCCGGCATCCTGGCGGTGGCCTACCCTGAGTTGGATGGGCGCTTGAGGGCATCACAGCAGACAAAAGGGGGTGAGTACACAATCATTCTGGGGACTTTGCGCGCAGTTGAGGGGTCTGGGTGGGGGAGGAGGGCTGTGGGTTTCCCTAGGCCAGGGCAACTTCCATAGGCTAGGCCCCTCCGTAATGCAGGCCATGTGGCACTCCACCCCACCGCAGTAGAGTGCCAAGTACAGGTATACATGCCCCTGTGGCATCCATGTGTGCAGATGTCCACCATAGCCATGTAGGCCATATCCAAGGAATTGCATCTGTAGAGGCCAGGAGCACGGCGTAGTGCAGGGGGCTGCTGTGTCTGTAATTGTCCGCCAGCGGTATGCCATGCACTCAACCTGTCTTTCTTCTGTCGTCCCCCCCCCTGTTTCTGCTCTCCCTGTTCTTTTGTGCATCAGCATCATCAGGCGGAGGTACAGTGGCACCGGAGCACGAGGGTGCTGCGTCCCACATGGCCATGGACGGCCACACCACAGACTCAGAATGTACCAGTGGGACGGAGGGCGAGGGGAGCTTCACAACGGGCACCGGATCACCAACCAGCGACACGGACTCGTCCGCCGATGGGAGCTCCCTTGTGGTGGCGGCACCATCTGTGCCCCACACTTCTACAGGTACAGCCGCCACCTCCCCTACCAGCACCTCCCTCCCAGCAACCCCTCAGCATTCACCCCGTGCCCGCTCACCCAGGAGGGTGGGCATCACCTTCGCCCCAAGCACCTCAGGCCCTGCCCCTGTCACCCCTGCTGCCCTCAGTGAGGAGGCCATTGACCTCCTCAGGTCACTCACTGTTGGGCAGTCTACCATTGTGAATGCCATCCAGGGTGTAGAAAGGGAGTTGCAACACAGTAATGCATTCCTGGAGGGCATTCATTCTGGTCAGGCTGCCCTTTATCGAACCCTGCAATCTTTGGCCTCAGCACTGATGGCAGCCATTGTCCCTGTGTCTAGCCTCCCCCCTCCAACTTCCTCCACCCAGACCCAGTCCCCTGTACCCCAGCCTATCCCAAGCACACCAACAGACAAGCATGCACACACCTCAACACACAAAAGTGACTCAGGAAAACATATGCACCACACATCCCACAGGCACTCACACAAGCATCAGACACACACAGACACAGCAACATCCACTGCCTCCACTGTGTCCCCCTCCTCATCGTCTCCCTCCTCCCTCCCAGTGTTGTCTACACTCTCGCCTTCATGCACTACATCTACAGGCACTAGGACTCGCACCAGAACACCCAGCACCACACCCCGCTCACCTGCACTCACCACCCCAACTCCCATTTACACGTCCCCTGTGTCCTCTCCCAGTGTGTCTGTGACGCCCCCTCCCAAAGTACACAAACGCGGGCACCCACACACCCAACATCCATCCACCTCACAACAGCCTCCAGTACCTGCACCTGCACCCAAAACACCTAAAGTGACACCTCCTACAACCACCTCCTCTTCCTCCACTCCCAGACCCCCTCCAGTGACCCATCCCAGTGTTCGTCATAAACTCTCCCTCAGCAATGTTGACCTCTTTGCCCCCATCCCCACCCCTCCAATTCATAGGTCCCGTAGTAGCACATCAGCCAAAAAGACTCCAGTACCAGTGGTGCGTGTTACAGGTGTGTGGAGTGCGCCGGCCACCAGGGCAGGCAGTGTGACACGGAGCCAAGGCACTGCCAGTCCACCCCCTGTAAAGCATCTCAAGTTGGAAAGTGGACGACAGGACAGGGTGAAGACTCCGGGTGGCAAAACTGCTCACAAGGGTCCCAGGGGGATTGCAGAGTCAGCTGTGACTCCTCCAAATTTGGTGAAGGGCCAGAGGAAGTCTGCACAGTCTGGTGAGAGCAGCACGGCGGAGAAGGGCGCCATCCTCCTCTCGGCCGGGACGCCACCGCCAGCACCGTCGTCACTGGTAAGGAGACCACCGCCAGAGTCATTGCCCAGGAGGGCACAAGTATCGTCACTGGTCAGGAGACCACCGCCAGAGTCAGCGCCCAGGAGGGCACAAGTATCGTCACTGGTCAGGAGACCACCGCCGGAGTCAGTGCCCAGCAGGGCCCCGGCTGCCAAAGCCCCACTGGTAAATGAGGGACCATCATGCCACACACCAATGCACAGGTCAGAGCCCGCCATGGCAAAGCACCGCTGAACAAGGGAATCACCACCATGGTGAAGACCGCTGAACAGGGCACAGCACCGCTGAACAGGGCAGAGAACCGCTGAACAGATCAGAGCCCGCCATGGCAAAGCACCGCTGAACAAGGGAGTCACCGCCATGGTGAAGACCGCTGAACAGGGCACAGCACCGCTGAACAGGGCAGAGAACCGCTGAACAGGGCAGAGAACCACTGAAAAGATCAGGGACCGCCATGGCAAAGCACCGCTGAACAAGGGAGTCACCGCCATGGTGAAGGCCGCTGAACAGGGCACAGCACCGCTGAACAGGGAAGAGAACCGCTGAACGGATCAGGGACCGCCATGGCAAAGCACCACTGAACAAGGGAACACCGCCACATCAAGCATCGTTATCCCATGTACAGCTGGGACTGTGACGGTACAGGAACCGTCACGGGGAGCTAAATGCAGTGTGGGCACCATTCCCCCTCCAGAACCAGTGGAGACTGTTATCAACTTGAGAGACTGTGGCTTTGCACTCCCCAGGATGGTACAGTGGGCAAACCACCCACTGTAGAGACTTGAGAGACTGTGGCTTTGCACTCCCCAGGATGGTACAGTGGGCAAGCCACCCACTGTAGAGACTTGAGAGACTGTGGCTTTGCACTCCCCAGGATGGTACAGTGGGAAAACCACCCACTGTAGAGACTTGAGAGACTGTGGCTTTGCACTCCCCAAGATGGTACAGTGGGAAAACCACCCACTGTAGACACTTGAGAGACTGTGGCTTTGCACTCCCCAGGATTGTTCAGTGGGCAACCCACCCACTGTAGAGACTTGAGAGACTGTGACGTTGCACTCCCCAGGATACATCAATGGGCATGGAGCCCCATCGTGGAACTGGCGTGGTGCTGTAATCCGGCTGAGGTGCCCCACCCCTTCCCTTCCCCCTGAGGTGCCTGTTGTATTTCGATCTGATGCCCCAGCAGTGTTCTCTCCGTTTGTGGACAGGTATCTCTTGTGGGCCTCGCCCATGCATTTTTGGACCAGTGGTGCACGGACATTGATATGTGCATACTTGCACTGCTTCTCGTAATGTATATACTTTTGAATGAGTATATATATATATCTGTATATATTTGGTAACTGTATTTTGATACATTACAATTTATCGACTGATTTGCTTTGGTCTTTGCATTCTTCCGGGGGGGTTGTGGGTTGTTACTGTGATGTTTTGACATGCATAGCTGTGTGTGTTATACTGTGCGAGGGGGGGCTGGGGGTGTTTCGTGTGTCCCCCCCTGATTTTTGCCTCCCCCCTTCCCTATGGGTGGGTGCAGTACTCACCGTTGTCTTCGCCGCTGCCGTTGCTGGTGTTCATAAATGAGCAGGAAGACAAGGGCAGGTAGGATTTGTAATTCCGGCTCCATGGTGTCCTCCTTCCTCGTGGAGTGTGTTAAGGTGAGCGTTTTCCCACTGCAAAAGCTGTTTCCGCCGTGTTTTTATCCACGGTGAATCCGCTCCGGAAAAGGTGGCGGATTGGCGGGTTGTGATACTGTGGGCGGTACATTGTCTTCCGCCTGACTGTTGGCGGTGACCGCCGCGCTGCTTGTCTGTACCGCCGTGGCGGTCGGAGTGTTCAAGTGGCTGTCTATGTTGGCGGTTTCCACCACGATCATGATTCCCTTTTTTTGTCCGCCGGCCTGTTTGCGGTATTACCGCAGCTTTAACACCGTCCGCCAGGGTTGTAATGACCCCCTTTGTGTCAATGGGAAATGGGTATGCAGATCAAGTCGCAAGGTTTTGCGCATTGAACTGCATATCGTTTCGAGATCAGTGGGAATTGTTACCTGAAACTGAAACATGCTTAAACTTTGCATTAAGAGTGGTTGACACATTAGATGAGTTAAGATCACTGCAGGGACGTGCCAGTAAAGAGGAGAAACGCTCCTGGCAGAGAATGCTCAACAGAGATCTGATGATTTATGGGTCTCAGAAGAAGGGAAAATGGTTTTGCCAAACAGTCTTCTTTCACAGTTTGCGAGGTTTTACCATGGGCAGGCACATGTTGGGAGAGATGCAATGATCAGGTTGCTCAAAATCGATTGGTTCAATCCAAAATTCAGACAAGCTGCAGAGGTTATCTATCACAGGTGCATTATCTGTCAGCAGATGAATGCAGGAAAAGGGACTGTGGTGAGTATGAGCCATGTTGGGAGAGCTGGTGGTCCATTTAGCAGAATGCAGATGGATTTTATTGAGATGCCTGTGTGTGGAGGCTTGAAGTACGTGTTGGTGAGTGTTTGCATTTTCAGTCATTGGATTGAAGCTTACCCTACACGTAGAAATGACAGCCTCACAGTAGCAAAGCTGTTGCTTAGGGAGTTAATACCACGTTTCGGATTCCCGATCTCTTTAGAATCAGATAGGGGCAGACACTTCGACAATGAGGTGATTAAGCTCTTGTGTGCTGCATTAAACATTGAGCAGAAGCTGCATTGTAGTTATCGCCCTGAAGCATCAGGACCAGTGGAACAGATGAATGGTACCTGGAAGTCAAGAATGGCAAAAATGTGCACAGCTACCAATTTGAAGTGGCCAGATGCATTGCCCTTAGTACTGATGTCAATGAGGAACACACCTGACAAGAAAACAGGACTATCACCACATAAAATTCTAATGGGCCGAGCTGTGCGATTGCCCGCAGTGCCTGCAAATGCTCTTGTGAATATCACGGATGATATGGTGTTGGACTACTGCAAGGGTCTGGCTGATGTGGTCCGCTCTTTTTCTCACCAGGTGGAGGCTACCACGTTGCCACCGATAAGTGATCCAGGTCACACCCTGAAAGCCGGTGACTGGGTTGTTGTCAAGAAACACGTCAGGAAGTCGTGTTTGGAGCAGCGTTGGAAGGGGCCATATCAAGTAATACTGACAACAACTACTGCTGTGAAATGTGCAGGCCTTCCGAATTTCATACATGCCAGTCACACAAAGAAGGTTACGTGTCCAACTGATGAGGAACTTGAAGTGTCCAAAACAACAGCTGCAGAGAAAGACGTCTCAGGGCCGGAGAGTATTTAAAGGGGAACTGAGACTGAAGGAGAGCCCGCTGAGGACGGCTTAGTAACTCAAAACGAGTTCCATAGGGGTAACAGTGAGCCTATCTCAGCTGAGGTAACAGGGGAACTGACGCAAAGAGAGGTTCTCCCAGAAGCAGACAGATACAGGTTTGAAGTTGAGCCCATAACAGACCCTGAAGGCGAGGGGGAAGAGGCAGAGGGAGGTCAAAGTGTTCTGACTCCTCCTGAGCCGCTTGCAGAGCCATCAAGAGAAAACACCATAGCACAAGAGGAGGGCGCTGTTCAACGTTCTGAAAGGCCAAGCAGGAAGAAAACACATAAAGGAGATAACTGGCCGAAGCCACAAGCTGCAGGAGAGAAAGTGGTCCCTAGCGAAACAATAGAGGAAGAAGTTGACACAACCAGAAAAGAGGATCTCAGTGAAGGAGAGTTGCAAAGTGAAAGTAAACTGAAAAGAAAGAGAGTAGCAAACAGAAGGTAAGCAGGTCCTGAATGGGCGTATGCAACATCAGCTGAATTGCAACAAGAATTCTTGGCGTTCTGTTTTGATCGGGAGGTTCCAGGTCAATACTACGGCACCTGAATTCAACTCTAGAAAGACACTGGGCCTGATTCTAACTTTGGAGGACGGTGTTAAACCGTCCCAAAAGTGGCGGATATACCACCTACCGTATTACGAGTCCATTATATCCTATGGAACTCGTAATACGGTAGGTGGTATATCCGCCACTTTTGGGACGGTTTAACACCGTCCTCCAAAGTTAGAATCAGGCCCACTGTGTTAAGTTGAAATTAAAATTGAAAGCTGAGAAGCTGAGAAAAGAGACTGATAAATTACCGGATGTGACACTGATAACCTGAATTGACTTTGAAAAACCGATTATGACAAGCTGCTAACCTGATTTGACAAAGGGGTCCTGGAGTGAGTGAAACGCTGTAAATACTCGCAGAGAGAGAGAGACTTTTGCACAGAGAAAAAAAAAAGAGCTTTTATATCGTCCTCAAATTGATTGTTTGTTTTGGATTATTCTGCTATCTGATTCTTTACAGTTCATGAGTTACACTAGAGGTAATAGTAATAAGGGTAGGATGTGTGGATGGTTGAGTGCTATTCTGGCTATTGTGTGTGCAATAATAATTATAGGTGTGATTGTGGGAATGCCATTGGTGGATAAGAAAGTGACTAACAATGCTTCAAATCCTGAAACTGCTACATTAACACCATGGGAGAAGTTTGAGCAGGATGCAAAATACTTGCATGAGGGAACTAATCCAAAAGGGGAACTATCTACTAATGTCTTCTATTGCTTGCTGAATGAGGATGTTGACACAATGGATGCAAAGAATTATTATGTGTGCACAAAGATTCCTTCATCAGTACAAGAAGGGGTTACTTACCATAGTCTGCCATTAACCTACGCGATAAGTTGTAGTGTGCTGTTAACAAGATTCTATGATCAAGAACATGTGCAATACTTCTACTCTAACTTAGATGTAGTGTTCTCCTTTGTGCTTGTGATTGAGTTTCTAAACAAATTAGCTAAAGAACATAACATAAAATTAGTTAGGGGTTTCTTTGAGCCGGCACTGACATTTGGGACAGCTTATGCGCATCGCAATAATCTATCCTGCTTACTAACACCTGTAGAGAAGAGCTTCTTAGATCACACTGATGATAGACGAAAGGCATTAAAGGAAAGGCTAAAAAAGGGGCTAGAAAAACGCACGCTTGCAAATGATTATGCTTACACTGCAATAAAGCCGCAGGGCAAATTAGCTGTAGATGCATTACACGTAGGAAGGCTTTGTATATATAGGCCGAAATCTGAGCATGACACTTTATTTGTGGGAACGAGTGAATGTAGGCATGTGTTTTTGTTTCAGAGTAAGGGGGTTATAACTTTGGAGGAGGTGTTAATCCGTCCCAAATTTGACGGATATACCACCAGCCATATTACAAGTTCCATAGGATATAATGGACTCGTAATACGGCTGGTGGTATGTCCGTCACTTTACCATCACTTTTGGGACGGATTAACACCTCCGCCAAAGTTGTAATAACCCCCTAAATGGACATTCATGTTAAATGGACAGGATCCAGCGATCCCTGGGATCTATTATATATGTGGGCTTAATGCTCATTATCGTCTTCCTAAAGGATGGTATGAGACATGTTATTTGGGAATAGTTTTCCCAAAGATTTATCAAATTGATGACTTAAAGCAAATTCCTAAAATGTCTGAATTACATCATACTAGTCAAAAAAGAGAGAGACAGCGGCTGCTGTTGTAGGTGACATATTTGGAGCCATAATTCCTTCAGTAGGGGTTATCTTAAACTCCATAAAGATTCGAAAGTTGTCTATTATTGTGGATAACATGCTGACAAATTTCACCGGGGCTATACTCCTGATGGATACTGAACTTGCTGCGGAAACAGCTATGACTCTTCAAAACCAGCTTGCTTTAGACACTCTTTTAGAAAAGAGTGGCGGAGTCTGTAAGATGCTAAATGAGCGCCATTGTTGTGCATTCATTCCTGACAATAGTAAAAAGATTAGAGGTATGCTTACTAATCTAACAAGAGATAGTGCAGATTTGAAGGAGCTGAAGGAACTTGGAGTTTGGGAAAGAGTTGGGAAAGGGATTACAAAACTAAGGAAATGGTTTAGTAGTATTTGGAACGGGGTTCTTGCAAAAATATTAGGGGGTCTATTGATTGTCCTGATATGTTTATTGGGATTATGGTTATCATGTAAAGTTTATGAAAGAATTCAAAGAAATTTGGCAAAATGAAACAAAAGAAATGAAGAAAAAGAAAAGGAGAAAATGTTCAAAGAAATTTGGGAAAAATCACACAGGGGGGAAGATGTTGAAATGTGTATATTGAGAAAAATGAAAGGGAAAGGTTTTGTGTGATGACAAGTGTCATCAGAGGAGGGACTAGGAGAGCGTAGCTTATATAATCAATATTAACATGAAATGATTATGAACTAACGTATAATAATGCCGCATAGAAAATGTATTAATATGTTTTGTTAAACGCGTGCTTGAAATGTGCCCATGGGGAGTGGCTGCCAATATATACGGGGACTAATGAAACTGACTAATAATGATAAAATGTTATGCTAAGAAATTATTTGTACTAATAATGAAAGGTTATATGTTAGAATTATGTTAATAAGTCATTAGGCCTTAGTTAGCATGAGTCGAGGCCTATCTGCCTGGTTTCATTTAAAATGTGTTTTTCTAACGTGCAGTGTGCTGACTTGCTGAAGGACATGAACTCTTGTTTTTCCAAACTAGAAGATGAATGTAACTGTAGTAGATCCGTTCTCAAGAAATTCGACTGGCTTAATGAAACATTCTTGCTGAGTGCAACAGTGTAGACTACTGGCAGGTACAAGGTCGCCTGAACCGGTACAGACAATGGAGCTACTGACTGAAGATGTGCAAAGGACCACGAGAGTATGAAATCATACCGGACATTCTACCCACTAAAGACGTCAATCATAAGGACCAATAAAATATGCAAGAACTGTTATGGGGTGAAAAATTTGATGAGATAATTGAAACTCAACTGGAGGGAGATAGTGGGGGGCAACCCCTCATCCAACCAAATTTTAGGGGAATGTATAACAAAAATGGGATAAAAACCCTTGACACAAGGAAGTGAATTAGAACAGGAGACCAGGAGATAGATGAGAGGGAGATGCTGTGACATTTTGCTATGACCCAGACACTTTGTCACTCTGCATAGAGACTTTGCTGTTTGGTTCTCAAAACCATTCTTGCCTTATATTGCCTGATTACACTTTACCTCCTTATGAGGGAAGTGCCCCTTTACCCGACTTGCTGAATTCCTGATGGCGAATCAACTGATGTCCTGAGGACGAAGACCGAACCTGAATGCTGACCCAATACGGAGGGTAACTATATGACAATGAAATTGTGATTGTCTGTTTGCTTTTCCTTTCTAGGTACCAACTGCTTCTTTTGACAAAGACCATAGCTGGATGTTTTCTAAATTGGTGTTACTAAATTGTTTTGCATGAAGCCCAACATGCCAATGCTAATTCGAGGTTAGGGGAGGGGTTCACTAAACTGACGCAAATAGACAAATGACTGAATATATGCTTTGTTGAATAATACGCTAATGTTACTCTGCTAAGGATAACCTATGTTGACGCTGTGTTATGTTCTAATATTCGTGATTCTTGCTTTGGTGAAATTTATCAGAGTAGCCATATTGTGACTCTGCTAATGTGTTTCTTGGTTTTGAGATCAATAAACTTATTAGTAGAATTATAATCAATAGGGAATAAACTTCACAAAATTGTACTAAACTGGTGTGGTTATTCATGACTGTAAGGTCATGGTGGTTTTTAAGTTTTATTAAATGTCCTTGATCAATTTGAATTGTCGTATTACTGTGAACTTTGATGACGTTATTGACATATTGATTGACATGCTGATTAGCTATCTCGTCCTAAGGTGTCTTCAATCAGGGTCAAAAGTTTCATTGGCCTAAAACGAGTCCCAAAGTGAGAAAATTAGTCATAAAGGGACATGTTAACACCTCCAACACAGCAATTATGTAATCAGTCCTTGGAAACAGGGGAGGTTCCCTCAATGTGGAAAAGACGATTGTCACTCCCCTTCTATACCCACAGCTTACCTGTTGACGCTGAGCACTTTGAGGCCTACTTCACTTCTCCCCTTTCCTATGAGAATATTGGAGTGTAATGTGAGTAAGACACTCTCATGGCACTTGGAAACACAGTCACGTTTAGAAGAGGTACAATTTGGGTTCAGGCCAGGACATGGTAGCAAGTCTGCCTTACTCATCGCTATGGATAAGTAACTCATGATAGCAGATAAGGGTCAGTCTTGGTCATGTTAGACTTGTCAGCTATCTATGACATCAACAGTCACAAAAGTGTTATTGAAAGACTAGCTGAAATTGAGGTGGAAGGCCTGGTTTTAAAGTGGATGGAATCCTACCTATCTGAGCGATCTCAGGCCGTTTTCTTACCCCTTTACTGCTCAAAGTTTAAATGTTTGTGGTCAGGGGTCCCACAGGGCTTGGCTTTGAGCCGAGTCCTGTTTAACATTTAGATGAGGCCACTGATTTCTCTGGTAAAGGCTTATGATATCACATTATTCAATTATGGTGGCAATACACAATTGATTGTAGTTTTTGAATATTGAACATAAAGACTCCATGGTAGTCTTTCAAAACTGTATCTCAGATGTTGTCAAGTGGATGAATTCAAACTCCCTTAAATTAAAAAAGACAGAATTCCTCTGCTGCTCGGCTACTTAAATTCCTATTGAGCTCCCCCCACACTTTTGGCCTTTTTCGATAATAGGAGAATTACATCCTTCCAGCACAGTTCGTAACTTGGGGATTCTATTTGATGATGAATTATCTCTGGAAGCGCATGTTACTGAAGTTGTTGGTACTTGTTTTGAGCTGTTGAGAGATCTGAGAAAGGTGCTACCGCTTTTACCTAATGAAGTCTGATCCACCATTATGCACAGCGTCATACTGAGCAGATTAGATTATTGTAATACCCTCCTGCTCAGTGCTTCAGCTTCTCTGGTCAGCAAACTGCATAGAGTTCAAGTGGCTGTAGACAAACTAACTCTAAATAGACCCTGCAGGTCATCAGCGACCAAGACTTTGAGGGATCTTCCTTGGCTCCCAATGAAACAGAGGATTATTTTCAAAGGTGTGTATATTGTGTTTAGAGCTTTACATGGATATGGTCCACTGCCATTACAGCATAAATCGAAGCGTTCTACCTCTAGGAGATGCCTTCATTCGAGCACTGCTAACTTGGTCTCCATAAATAAATTTCACAAGGTCAGACAATGTGGCTGCGCCTTCACAATCAAGACTCCTCAGTTTTGGAATAACTTACCCCTATCTCAGATCAGCCTAAACAATTGTACCTTTCAGGAAGGTTCTATAGACCTGGCTGATTTCAAAATGATGCTTATGCTCATTAGTTTTGCTCCTCCATTTGGAGTTCTCTTTTTCTGCTGTTTGCATGCTGAAACTGTTTTTTAGCTCTTAGCACCAGGATGCCAGCTTTTGGTGACAGTTTCGCTCTTTCCAAATTATTTGAATAAAATAAATAAATAAATAAATGATTTAGACTTCGGTGGACGGGTTACTCTGTCACCAACATGATAGATATCCCTTCCACTGTGTTATAAGTGCATTATATCCAATGACACTTGTAATGTGACTGACAAAATATCCGTCATGTTTGTGATAGAGTAACAACTCCGCTGAGCTGTAGATCAGGCGGTCAGTTGTATGTATGTGACCAATATCACAGGTCCACCTCTGTTTCCGAAATGAAATTCACAGAATAAGTCAATTGCTAAGAAAAATATGTAATGAGTAATGGCACCAACTCTGAAATTCTGCTAGTAGGAAGAAAAGATAGAAGCAACCTTTTATTTGCCTTCCCTGTACCTTCCCTTGGTAACCTTGCAAATCCCATGCCAAAGTTAAGGAGCCTAGGAGTCATATTTAATTCAGGCCCATTGTTTTCTTCCCCATCCCAGGTGAAATCTGTGGTAAAAGACCCACTGTTCACTTACCATTGCTTTGCAAGTCTCTACCAGTCCTTTAAACAGAATTCAACTTTGAGGTCACCATTGATCAAGATGCGGCTAGACTAGTGTCTATGGAAAATATGGGCCTACCCAAAAATCTGTTATAAAGTGAGGCTGCAAAACAGGTCCGCTGCCAGCTGAAAAGGGGCCACATCAAACTCACCTTAAACATTCTCCTGGCTACAAGTGGAAACAGGGAGTAGATATAAAGTTGTACAGCTATGCACAATATGTTGTGGTCTGATAAACAAGAATTAATGCAGACGCCGAAAGAATGTTATGTTACACATTGAAACCTCTGCTCAGCCCATGTAGAAAACATCTGCCAAGTTAGGAGAAGAAAAAGATGGGGTAGCATAGCTGGAAGTAAGAGGCACACCTTTTGGAATGCTGCCTAACCAGATATTTATTTCTAACATTTCTATACAACAACCCTCAGCCCTACAAAAGGGCTACGAAAAAAGCCCTACAAAAGGGGATGTTTCCCACAATGTCCGATTTAGTATGCACACGAAATGAAATAAACGTAAAATATACTAAAGAATACAAATACAATTTCAACTAAAATAAACCCAAGGTACCACAACCTAAACAGTAACCTGAATAGTCAGCCAATTTAATGCACCACAAACCAATGGAAAGTGAACAAATAAATATGAGTTTTAAGCCTTTCCCAAAAGATCAAAATCAATCAAGAATGTTGAATCATGAAGAAGGCATAATTATGTGCCTTAGTGAGACATCAGTAGTCAATAGAAACAAAGATAATCTTTGTAAGACTAAGATGGAAATATTAAGATTTGATTTCCGGTAAAGAATTTCAAAAAGTGGAAGACCAGCTGTAAGTCTCCATATTCACTTATAGAAGTGACTTCACGTCAACATCAAGGGAAGCTGAGAACCTTTACACAGAGTAGGTTTCCACCCCGTGTCTGAAAGCACCATGTTCTCCAGAGAGAGAGACTTCAGCACACAGCGAATAGGTTGAGGAAAAGGAAACTCTTCTAATGAGCATGTTTCAACCCCGTGCACAAGGGCTCTATGTCCTTCTAATTATCGCCCTATTGGATGGGGCTGGCAGAATTTATTATCAAGTTTTCAATCATAAACAAAATTGGATTGACTCAAAAATCATCCTTGCTGACAATTAAGCAGGATTTCAGAATAGTATTTAAACAATTGGCCAGGTCATGCGTTTATTCCGAATTTGTTTGCCATATGTTGGACAAAGAGGAGTACCACTTTACTTAGCATGTATTTAACAAGTATAGCCCTAAAATCAGCCTTTGATCTTTTCATTAGAGAACAAGCTTGGACTCCACTGGAATGCAAGGGATTAAATAACTCCTTGATGAGAGTCCTAGAAAGCCTTCAAAAGCATATTGCAGCTTAGGTGCATTATGGGTTGAAAGTGGAGTGCACTAAGAGTTTAATTATTAATTAAGGTGTGTGCCAACGATGCATTTTAGCCCCTGGCTTTTTTTGCTCTATCTTTGAATGATATTAGCCTGGACCAACTGGACAGTTCAAGACCCTGCAATACAAGAATAGCAATACTGTTGTTTGCACATGGTGCAATCCTCCTCTCATTGACTAAGCTTTCTATGCATAAACTTATTAAAGGTTTATTGAACATTGCTTGGACAAAGAGGTGACAACTGTAACAAAAACAAAAGCCATGATTATGAAATCAGAGATTACTTTAAGATGTTCGGGCCTTATGTCCAAAGCTATTTTGTGGTTACACGAGTTCAGATTTGCAAAATCGGAGCCTTTGTAACCATGAAATAGCCTTTGCTTATGTTCAAAACGTAAATTGTGATTTGGTATCTTGTTTCTGAGTCACAAAATAGGTTTGCCATTATACACTCAATCACAAGCTGGAAGGGACATGTTTAGGGCATCCCTTCCAATTTGCGATTCCTTATGGTCAGTTTCAATGGTTTGTGACCACAATTGAGGTCACAAATAATTGATCGGGTACAGACACATCAAAAGAGGTGAGGACCTCTTCAAAGATGAGAAGGGTACACTCAGGGACCCATTCCTCTTGTGGATGTTGTAAAACATTTTTTAGGAGTAGGTAGTGGTCCATGGGACGGCTGCTTTCTCATAAAAAAAGTTTTTGAAACTTTCCTGTTTTTAATGCATCCTGCGTTACTTTAAGAAAAAAAATGTTTTACTTAAATGCAACCACAGACATGGTGGTCTGCTTACCCCAGCAGGCAACTGTCCCTGTGATGGCAGCAATTCATAGTGGTACACAATTTACGACCTACCTCCTGCATATTAATGAGTTAGATCAAATTGCAACCCCTACAGATCAAAATTTTGCAAACCAACTTTTTTAAACATATATTAGTATGCAAAACCATAATGCATCCAAAACATTTGGTGCGCACATTGTGACCACTTTTACGGAATGCTATTTACAAACATAAGGTGCTGCCTCCTTTGTCGATGAGTCTTTAGAAGAAGTTGATTTGTTTGATTATGTAGGTAGACGTTATGATATCAGGTTGACTTGAAGCTAACATAGAGAAAAGGCAATACTAATATTAAAACAAGCCACATCTGCCATTATCAAATTAAAACAAAACACTTGAGGCCATTCCTTAAGCACTCTACTGATGGTTTATAGAATAAAGCAGTAGCTGCAGCAATTTATGCATTTGTTGTTTGGTGCCATATATCAATTTCTGCATTGCTTTCTAAGGTCAATCATGTGTCTGGGTCCAGGCACACCCTTGGTTGCTCTTTATGTGGACCTATGCATGAAACCTATCTTTGATATCATTGCATTCACCCCATTTTTATATTGGGTTCATTTAAGGTAGATGGTATCTCATGCTGGAGCAAATAAAGTGTATTGGTGGAACCATGTAAAGAACATCTTAAAATCACTTGCTCTCAAATCTATTTGGGGGGACCCCACTACTATTAACTTCTGTACATCTGGGAGAATTAAGGAAGCATATTGGCAGTATAAAATCAGAGACATTTGTAACACCGTCAAGAGTGCTTCCTTTGTGTATAGATGCATTTTACGTAAAGATCAGGTTGGCTTTGAGACCCATTTAGACAAACTCTGTTGCAAAGCATAACATATGCTGCACATTAAGTTTCACCTCGGCAAACTCTCCTAATGACGTACATTGTTAACTGGAAAAATGACAAAGTCTGTGATGATCGATGTGACTGTGCTATGGGGGTTGGTGAAACTATTTTGCACTTCATGTTATTTTTCCCCAAGATGATAACTCTACGCACGAAATAGCGCGCTCCCTTATTCGATGCTTATTGAACTATACAGATGTCTTAACGTTGTGCCGTAGGGCAGGTCGTCCTGTGATTTACAATGCGGTCACTTCTTATCTTTGGATAGCTTGGACTGTGACTGGTCCATTTATGAATAATTGAAAGTCCGATTGATTTTCATCCATGTATGCTAGGGTTGCTCGAGGCTTGTTTTATATTCGTACCACTTCATTGCATTAGGTGGGTCTCTTATATAATGTGATTTGCAGTTTTATAGCTGTAAAGTTATGGTCATGAGAGTATTCAAATTTTTAATGATTTAACTGTTTTGCCTGGATCATTTGTGCATTGTCTGTTATTTCCCTGTCATCCAGTGAAACTGATTGTGTTGCCATAATGATTTACTAAGAACAGTATTAATACGGTGTATGCAATTTTAGAATTTGTTTTTTCTTTACTGTGATGATTTTAATGTTTTACCGTTTGTATTGTTAAGGCTTATGCTGCAAAAAAAAAGTAAAATATAATGGAAAAGATCAAAAGGCCAGGAATCAACTCAATAGCACATAGAATGGAGATCCATCAGTGGGTACATAAACAGAAGGCCACTGCTTGGTCATTTCCCAAAGGATTTACTTCTGATTAGCTCAAAATCCGTTGCAATCTGCAACTTTAGTCCTGGATACACTGATTTTCCTTAGCCAAAGTGCCTCACACTCAGGAGTGTAATGTAGGTCCCTGCAGCCCGTGTGGTGTAGCTCTTCACGGCTCCTCAAACCACCAGGCAAGGTCCCTATTAACCGAAGGCCAATGAATAAGATATCGGAGGCTAAGGGACCCTCTAGGCATTCGGCAGGGGGCCTAATCATTTTGTGTAACGCTACTGCCCATGCTGCAACTAATTTTTCACACAACGCTTCTCTGCTGAAGCTGACTGTCTTCAAACACCTATATGAGAGTTCTACCCTACAGGCACATCAACAAAAGGTCTTAATATCAGGCCATCTGATTTGGGCGAACATCCGAAACTATAATCTCCAGTTACACAGATTCCTCTCCATTCCCCTTCCACATAAAACCCACATCCTTCAGAGATGCAGAGGATGTGAAACTGCCTCCTCAACTTGCCACTTGTTAGCCTACTCACTACCGTAAACTCACAAGTAGTCTGCACACAAAGTATTATGGCGACAACCATTTTTATTCATTTGTTTGCTTCCCACCCTAAAGTGTCCGAAAAGCATCATGTTGGCCAAATTTAACGCTGAAATAAATAAATACATACATACATACATAAATAAAGAAATGTTGCTATATTTCACTAAATTCATGAACAATCTAGAACTCTGGATAAGGCAAGGTGTTGGAAATGGGGTTTCTGGTTGGCTAGGGTATGCACCTCAGCCAGGCAGAACCTACCCACTCTAGTCAGGGCAAGGGAGTTACACGTCCAAGATAACCCCTGCTCACCCCCTTGGTAGCTTGGCACGAGTAGTCAGGCCTAACCAGGAGGCAATGTGTAAAGCATTTGCACAACACACACAACACACGTGACACAAAATGTACACCAGTAAGTAAACACAACACTGAGATATGTAAAAATAAACTGTATTGCACAAAACATAATTAGACCAACATTACACATTAGTAATACCCTGCTAACGTAGCAGTTGTCAGAACGTTACACAAGTTACTAATACTCTGCAGCAATAAGCAGTTGTCACATTAGAACACATAAGTACTCAGGATTCTGCAACATAAGCAGTAGTCAGGAATTACAGTCACGACATCTATGTACTTGTCATGAATACCTCGTAAATACCCCTAAAAGGAACATCAGAGAACATGTGACGTCATAAAAATACATATCTGCCTATCATGCCCATAAAAGGAACATTAGTACACATATGTTGTGTCATAAAAGCAGGTAGGACACATATAAAACCGCCCAAGGTCCATACTAAGCTTGCAGAGCCAATATATTCCTAAAAGTACCTGGTTTTATGGAGAAAAAGGCACTCCTATTGCCTAGAAGTTGGGTATGGGGGCCCCCGGCGCTCCTATGCGCGAAACGGGGGCAACGCGGTGCTCCTGGGGAGAGGGGCGGACAGCGCCCTCTCTGCAGGGTTGAAACAGGCCCCTCCTGGGACCTGCCATCTTTGTGGGGCCCCCCCGGTCCTCTAATGGCTCTCTCCCAAAGGGGGGCCCAAAAGCCACAAAGAATTAAGTAGCTGGGGCTATCGCGCCCCTAGGGCAATGACCGGGGGAAGGGAACTCCCTTTCCACCCCGTGTCCTGCGGAGTAGCGGGCAGCCACCCTCGTCCTCAGTGCAGCTGCCGGGAATGAGGGAGGAAGCAGGGGCCTCTGATGAGGCTTCCCTCCTGCTTCCCCACACGGCCGCACTGTGCACGAGCCGCTTTCCAGCCCGACCTGGGCTGCTGCGTGTGGCAGGCACCGAGAATGGTGCCTCCAGGTGTCCCGGGGGCTCGTCAAAAAGCGCGCATCACCCCGGGGGCACAGCTGGAGCGTGCTAACTCCTCTTTTCCTTTCTTTGGGTGCCCTGGGGGCACAAGGTGGAGCGGGGCACGCTCCCAAAGTAAAAGTATCCCCGGGCTGCGGCTGTGAACTTGAGCCTCACGCAGAGCGATTCACCAAGCGCAAGGGGCCCTTCGATAAGCCCGGGTTGCGTCGTGGTATTTTTCCAGGCACAGAGAGCGCTCAAAGCAACGCAGGGGACACGATAGGGATCCCGGGCTGCGGTGGTGATTTTGGTAATAGCAAGAAGTGCTTTTCAAAGCGCTAGGGGCCCATCATGAAGTAAGGTACTCTCCAGAGTGCTTTCACGCAAAATCCCACGACGCTGGAGCACTCCTCGTGCTCTAAATAATTACAGGGGTCAGGGGCCACGGCACCCTGCCCCTGGGAACAGGGAAAGCAAAGAGGGGCATAAGGCTGGTGGGCCCAGCTACAGGCCAGCACAAGGGATGCAGATGGTGGCAGCTCCTTCCAGTGACCAGGCAGGTCACAGGTCAGCACAGCAGCAGCAGTTCGAGGTGGTTTCCTGGTGAGTCCATTCAGCAGCGTCAGGTGTCCAGTTTCAAGTCCCAAGAATGTTCAAATTGTGGGGAAAATTCCCCTGTACTTATACTAGGTTTACAGTGAGTTTTACAATGGGGAGGAGAGGGGGTTCTAACCAGTTACAACTGGTTCTGGGAGTGCCCTTTCTCTACTCCAGCACAGGCTCCAAACATCAGAGGGGGGTAAACGACCCTATTGTGTGAGGCCAGGGCACAGCCTTTAAAAATGCAGGTATGCCCCGCCTCTCCCTTCTCTCAGCCCAGGAAGGCTTTACAATATGTAGATGCACCCCTGTGACAATTCCACCCTCCCTGTGTTCAGGCTGTCTGAGAAGTATGCACAAAGCCCTAACTGACAGTCTGCCCAGACGTGGATTGGAGGCAAGCTGCAAAACACCCAAGTCATAAGCACAGATAAATGCACACTTTCTAGAAGTGGCATTTCTGTGATAGTAATAAAAAATACACCTACACCAGTAAGCAGCATTTCTCACCACTATCACAACCATACCAAACATGCCTACGCTACCCCTCAAAAATCAGACAATACCCCTTACACATAAGGCAGGGCATTTCCAATGCAATCCTATGAGAAGGCAGCACTCGCAGCAGTGAGACACCAAGTTAGCCTGTTTGTCACTACCAGGACAAGCCACGCAACATGGCACATGTCCTGCCTTCTACATACATGGCACCCTGCCCAAAGGGCTAGCTAGGGCGTACCTTAGGGGTGACTTACATGTAGTAAAAGGGGAGTTCTGGGCCTGGCAAGTAAATTTAGAAGCCAGGTCCATGTGGCAGAAAACTGCGCACACAGGCTCTGCGCTAGCAGGCCTTAGATAGGTTTGACAGGCTAATTCAGTGGGTGGCCAATGCAGCGCTGCAGGCCCATTAGTAGCATTTAATTTACAGGCCCTGGGTATAGGGATACCACTTTACAAGGGACTTATAGGTACATTAAATGTGCCAATTAGGTATAATCCAACCATACCAATTTTGTAAGGGAGAGCACATGCACTTTAGCACTGGTTAGCATTGAAAAAGTGCTCAGAGTCAAAACGTCAGCCAACAAAGGTCAGAAAAATAAGGAGGCAAAAAGCAAAAAGTCTGGGGAATGACCCTGTAAAAGGGTCAGGTCCAACACAAGGCCTTTCATGCCCTGGAGAAGGGGCTCTGTGTTTGAAGAAAAGGAGGATTATTAAAGTCACGTAACCACAATATGGAACTGGATATATATAAATAGGAGATATATACCATATACATTGGAAAGTGTTGCCTTTAAAAGCCATTTGACTATATATTTTGATTTATGAATACATGCTAAGCTTATTTCAGTAGAAAAAAATAGAGGGCTGCTTCACGCCCGAGTTTTTTTATTCTGCTGTTAACTCCAATAAAAGTCACTGGGATAATGTTTCACTCGAAATTTACAGTTCCTGCTCCATTGCTCCTAGTACCAGGAATTTAAAGCATTTTGGCTGAAACTGTGACAATGTACAAAAATGTCGCTGACTGCAATTACATTTTAATTATTAGACAACAATGTGGATAACGCATACGGTGTGAACAATTTTATGAAAATTGCTTCGAAGACAAGAAAATATCCTTTCATAGACTGACTTATTTTGGACTAACTGATTGGCACCATATACTTAAGGTATTATGTTATATATTCATGTCGTAATAAATAGGACTGTATGTTTTGTGTTGTATAGGATTACATTTTCCACTATTTTGGGACGAGAAGTGTTTTTCGTTTCTAATATTGAATGGATGTGACATCCCTCGCTATTATTTATTTCTGTACTGCATTCTTTACAGTTCCACCGCGTAGTCTGTGTGTGGTGTATGAGTTGTTCCAAAGCTGTGTAAATTGAAGCTAATCTTGCACGTCAGTTCAGTAACACTGAGGTAGTGTGACCCTGAACCTTTGTTAATTTACAGTTCTGATTCATTTATTAATTTCTGGATGTGTTCTGCACTTGTACTGCTGTTCCTTGACTACTTCTTCATAATTCTCTTTTGTGTATGCATCAATTGCTAAATATGCACCAGGAAATTCTGTGCTTTCAAAACCAGGTCCTATTGGATCCGTGTCTCATCTTGGTTCAATTTTGAGTAAGTACCAGTGTTTATTTATTGTTCTTTGAATGTGATACTGAGTGCTGTGTCAGTCTGATAACATTTTCACTAGAGTTTTAAGGGATATAGGGCCAGATGTGGCAAGCTTTTTGCATGGCGCAAACAGCGAATTTTGCTGTTTGTGCCATGCAAAAAGCACATTGCAATGCTCATTCCCATTTTGTGAGTCGGTAACCTGGTTACCGACTCGCAAAATGGGAATGCGAATCGCAAATAACAAGGGGTGTTCCCCTTCCTATTTGCGATTCGCATCGCGATGTAGAATTGCTTTGTGACCGCGAACGTGGTCGCAAAGCAATTCGCAGTTACCACCAGTGTCACACTGGAAGTAACCCATTCGCAAAAGGGAAGGTGTCCCCATGGGACCCCTTCCCCTTTGTGAATGGCCCTGAAAACATTTTTTCAGAGCAGGCAGTGATCCTATGGACCACTGCCTGCTCTGAAAAAATGAAACCAAAACGTTTCATTTTTCCGTTTGTAGTGCAACTCGTTTTCCAATACAAAAAAATAAAACTGCTTTATTTAAAAGTCATTCATTTCCAGTGCCTTGCATAGTGCTGCAATGTTGCTTTTAATAACCAAGTTCTACAAAGCTGCCCTTTCGCATTGATAGTTCCATTAGTCGCGGCTTGCGCTAAGCAAGTGGGGTGGGGTGGGGCGGCGCGCATGCTGGGTGGTGGATGAGAATTAAATTAAATGACAAATAATTTGAAAAAAAAACCACTTACCTTACCGCCGCACGCTGCTCCGCTAGTTCCTCTCCTTGTTGCAGGCAGGCACAGGCTCCCAGCCTGCCCTGTTCCAATCCTGATGCTGCTTAGAGCAGCGTTAGGATTGGCTGAGTGCTCAGGCTCTCTCCAGCCCAGCAACTTTTTGGTGTAAGGTTTGCAACTACCGCTGATGGCGGGGGGGACACTCCTCCTCCCTCATGGAGGAGCCGCCCCTGATTTCCATGAATTGTATCCTAGAATCCTGTTTTGGAGATGATTGTTTTCAACAAACAGCTCCTGATCAAGGAATGGTGGTCTTGTAATATTGTGCTCCATTATTAATTCACATTTAAAGTGTTGAGAAATGTAAGGTACCCATTTAGGGCCCTCTTCCAGACAGCACAATAGACTTTGTGCATCAAATACACATGAAATATGCTTTGTGTCTGTCCGTTGTCCACGATTGAATGGCGTTTATGTGTATCTCTGTTCCCTGCTTCTGGTTCAACGGACTCTTCTCTATTTTTGTGTTTGTCCTTAGATTGTACTGCATGAGAGACTATTTTCTCTCCTTCTCCCTCTCATCATTTTCTCTGTCCTTCTCACTTCTCTCTACCCTTCTCCCTCACTGCTCTGATTAGGTTGCATCCAGCTCTTTATCAGTGGCCATTTGCCCCATCTCAGCACCCCATCTTCCACCAGCTGGTGAGACAATGGTTAGCAGCTATGTTAGAATGTATATTAAGCCACCTATACGTGTGCATGCGTGCACTTGGGCTAGGCACGGCAGCCATCTTGAAATTATTTTTCTTATGCTTTATGAAATAGCATTCTGAAAGGAATGGCAAAGGTTGTCTTATGTTCAGTGCCTCAGGGGTGAAAAGGGCGCATGCGCCCAGCGCGGCTTTGCAACAGTGCAGCCAGTACAGCCGCACCTGGAGCTGAGATCAGGGGGCTCGATGTTTAGACTGACTTGTGAGTTTTAAAAACACCTGATGCAGAGTTCCTTGTGTGTCCAGCAATTTTCAGGCAACAATAAAAATGTCAGGATAACTCTAGTAATTAATGTTCCTCCTGAAAAAATATCGGAGTTTTATCTAGTGGCAGTTTTGAGTCATCATAAAGTAGCACTTTAGTGTGCTTGCTGCAAAGACCGTGTATCATGAAGATCACAGAACAGGATTTTATGAGGCTAGCTCAGCAGGTTAATGTTGTTGTCACAGAGATCCTTTTGTTACTTGTTGGCCTGGGCAGAGTTTGTGGAGTTCCACTACACAGAACTCTACAGAGTGGTCAACAAACTCCACCAACCTACGCAGAGTTCAGTGGGCGGGTGGAGTATCCCCGTTGCACTCGATCATGTTGCACTTTACACCAAATGTAATGCGAAGTACGTTTGGTGTCCAAAAATCATGCAAGAACAGCACCACCCAGTTTGCATGAGCGTGGTCATATTGTTTTTATCACTCTGTTCATGGTGCTGGGTCTGTTTTATGAATCCTTCTATATCTTTTCATTCCTCCACCCTCCTCATTAATCTAATCCTCATTTTTATTTATTGTATCAGTGTGTGTTTTTGTGTGTCTGTGTTTTATGGGTTTTTTTTACATTTTTTTAATGTTTTTGTGACTTTTTGTATTTTTGTTTATTTTTCTCTTTCCTTATTCCTTCCTTCCTTCCTTCCTTCATTCCTTCATTCCTTCCTTCCTTCCTTCCTTTTCCTGTTTCTTTTTGGTTTCTTTACCCCATCCAGTGCCATGACAGAGCAGGGGGTGGCGGCATTAGGCCCCCGAGCAGCCAGCAGCCGCCTACCTTGTGTGCAGCAGTGGTGCCAAGGGGTGCAGCCCTGGCCAATCTTTTGTGACGTGAGGGTGGCAGTTATGTGAAGTGCCATTTCCCCTCCATGATGGCAGCAGGTGGCAGGCCTGGCAGGGTACCCCTACAGGACCATCAGCTGCATTAGGGTGAGGGTGCGCAGGTGTGTGTAGCACACCAGCCAGGTCCAGCACCCCACCCAGCAGCTCACGCCCTACTGGGTGGATATCCTTTATCAGGAGCAGGACCTCCTCGACCTTCTCGGTATTGAGATTCCAGGGCTCATGAGTATTGATTGTATTATTTATTGTGTTTGTGTTCTACAATTCTAGCTTTTTATCTGAATAGCATGCTGCTCACATTCAGAGTTAAGTTGCATTTAGTTTATGTTAAGTATATAAGTGATCCAGTTTGAGCTAGTCATGTGCTTTCTGCTACCTAATTGTACTCGTCGGTGTTCGCTTTGGCTGTTCATTAAAGAAGCCATTGCAATGCACACTCCTCTGTCCTCTTGTTACCATAGTGAATTAGTGATATCAGTGAGTTAGCGTTTTTTGTGACTTCTATCTATGTAACTCATACAGTCCCAAGCAATTTCACACTAATGAGTAATACTACTACTATATACCTATGCATTGCAAAAAAGGGAGTCTGAGTTGGTCCATCAAGGGGGTTGAAAAATGAGATTAGAATCAAAGATCATTCATTGCAATACATTAATTCTGAATGTAGGTTTTGTTAAGGAAATTTGGAATAGGAATTACAGGATTAGTGTAGCCAACTCAACGATAGTCGATACTAGTACCATAGGCGATATAATTTAGATAAGTACAATGTTACTGTGTTTGCCTGTTATGATAATTTTGTGGCGATTAACTGTACCACTAATTGATTTTTTTATCTTCTTTATTTCTTACATCAGCACCCAAGGGCAAGAAGAGAGGCAGTGCTGAGGCAGGTCCAATGAAGTTCTGGGAAGGAGGAGGCACCGACCACCAGCGCCACTGCTGGGGGGGTCTGCTCATCCCAGTAAGTCTTATTATTTATTATTATTATTTTCCTAACTTTTATTTCTGCCCACGATTATACTACTTTTCTTTTTTCAGTGTTTATTTTTTATACTGTCTCCTTTTTTTAGGACTCCCCTATCCAATTTTTGTTTAATTCCTGTTATTCATTCCCTCCATTACCTATTTTTTCTGTCTTTCTTTGACCATTATTATTCCTTCTTCATTGCACTTCAAGTGATTTTGAGTCATCATCATCATAGGCTATAGCTCTGCCCATACATTATGAAAAGTTTTTGGTTGGCTTGACTACCTGGCTTTTCCAACTTTGTGATCTATCAAAATGCCCAGAGTGATATTTTTGATAGAAGATAATGCAGTGCTAACCAAAATGTAGCAATGTATTGAAAATTAAAAGGAGACGTATGTGGCATCTAAAAAGTGCATTTTATTTCTAGCCACACCGACCACTAGTGGTGCTGGCTCAAGTGCTGCTGCAGGAGGAGAGTCAGTTGGAAGGGGAGAAGCAGCAGCAGGGACGGACGGTGGTAAGTCACATGGCTTGCTTACTGACAATTGCTATTATACTCACTAGCTACAAGGGCGTCATCACGGTCATGAACTCCCCACTTTACCAGCTACAGCGGCATTTGAGTTATGGCCTCTTCTATCTGCAACCCAGCCAAAACTAACATCATGTGTGCCACAAATGATTGATGAAATGGAAAAGAACAGAAGGTTAAAAGAAAGGATGGGTGAAATGAGTGAAAGGAAATGATGAGTGGGTGGGTGAAAGGATGCATGAGTGAATATTGGGTGAATGGATGGATGGGTAAAAGGATGATTGGAAGAAAAGGTGAATACTGAATGGATGGATACTGGATTAGAAATTTCGGTGAAAGACTGGATAAGAGAAAGTAAAGCTTATCATGGTGTTATGGGTAAATATAGTAGGAAGAATGAAAGGATAACTGAATAATTGCTTGAATGAATAAACAAGGGAGCTCTTCTGGTGAGGGGAATGCTGCTCTCCTACTTTGCTTACTTTGTTTATGGTTATTAAAGCTATGGTTGAAAGTAGGGGGTATTATATTTTGTGTTCTAATCCCTTGACTCACTGTATTTGTTAAATGAGGCAGATCTGAATCCCGCCCATCATCATTCATCAACCCCCTCCATGACCATGGCATTATGTCACACATGACCGAATAAATGCAGTTTGATTCAATTTGTGACTGCAGTGTTGGCTGTATGTGTATGTGCTTCAGTTAATGCATCATTTACAAAGTTTTCAATGCATTGCGAACCGAGCACACAAGGTGTGTTTCCCTTCGCCCACTCAGTCACCTCTTAGTATTTCACTCCTTTATTCTTTCCTAAATTCATGTGCCACATTTTTATGCCCATGTGAAGTGTTTCCAAGATATATTTAATAGTTTTCTATAACAGATATATTTTATTCCTGTTCAGTTTTTTTCCATAACAGATATATTTTGTTCCTGTTCAGATTTTTCCCTTTACACTTTGGTATATGTAGTGACTGCATAAGCCAAAGATTAGGCATATGATGAACTGATGATCAGTGACACCCCTCTATTCTATAGCAAACGCTCTACCTACCCGCCTAATCTCTCTGCCTTACCCTGTACTAAAGTCAAGTTTCCTTTCCTTACTGCCCAGTGAAATCATTTGTTGGGAATAATCTGTGGTGGTGGGTGAGGCCAGTGAGTAAAGTGGGACTAGTAAGTACCTGATTTTGTTTCAAGTTTCAAATGCAATCTATATAGTGCATTCCTTTCTCTGTAGTGCAATGCATCATTTCCCCCACCATCTACTTACGGCAGTCAGGATAATATATCTGAATTTTATATGTGATTTGTGTGATGTAGCATCTTATTTATTTTTCATCTGCCTTTTTGGATTCAGGGTAGAATCTAAGTGAAAGGCATTTGGAGAAGAGCAGGGCCATTGGAATTAAAGATAGATAATTGTCAACTACAACTGCCTCAGCGGCAGACAGTAGCAAGTACCCACAGCACTGGCTATGATGCCTACATTAATTAGCACAACTTACTCCATAGTGAATAATACCTTACTCATTAAGGCGAGGTAATTTTTTTGTTTTGTTTTCGAATTAAAGTGTCTGTTTAGTTACTAGAAAAGCCTTTGAAAAAGTCAGATCACTGTTTTTAAATGTGGTGTTATTCTGCCTTAATTATTTTCTACCAGTCAGTCAGTGCTTTTGTATGTGAGGCAAGTGTGAGTAAAAAAATACAAATTGGCCCTGTGACTCTCCTAATCATAATCACACCAAATTCCAATGTCCCTAAGAGTCCAGCAATTTACTGCTACTGTATCACCAATGAATTACTTTTGAGAAGTGTGTGCTCAGAGCATTGTTTACAATCTGTCTTTTTTTATTTTAAATAGCTACTCCTGCTGGTCGAGCAGCACCACCCACCAGGCAGGAGATAGCGGCCCATCTGTGGTGGTAGAGACTGGAGACTATACAGGCCAAATATCGGCGGCTGGTGGTTCTAGAGGATGAAGAGGTGGAAATAGCTGCCTCTGATCCAGGACCAGTTCAGCAACACAACAGTTCCAGCCTCCCATCCATTACATCACTGGTGCCTCTGCCAACTCTCATGGGCCCTGACTACACCTGCTGCCATCCTCTCCAGCTCTGACAGGGCATTAGTCCAGCGTATCCTGGAACAGATTGACCGTATGGAGAGCCAGCTCACCAGGATCGAGCAGAACCTGGACGAGCTCCGGACCCAAATAGGCAAAGCCCTCTTCTGAGGCTTTTTTTCAAAAAGAAAAATGGTTTTGGTGGGAGGTACTTGTTGAGGGTGGAGAGGGTGGGGAGGGATTTGAGACTGGGTTTCACTTTGGACTTTTATTAGACTATCTGGAGTAGGGGCTATTTGTTTGGGGAGAGGAGTGGCCTGTTGTGGATGAAAAGGGTGGCTTTTGTATTTGTTAAAAATAAAAGGGGATATTTATTTACTTCATTTATGCCTCAAATATTTATTTCGGTGTTTTAGTTTGCACTGATGTCTTTTATTAGTGTAGCCTGTTTTTTAAATCTGCTAAAAAAAGTGTATGTCATTTACTTATACCCTTGCTCTACTGATCTATATACCTATATTGACCACTAGGGGATGATTGCCATTGCCTATTTTGCCTACAGAAACCTAGATACACACAAACACAGTCAAAGTAAATGACAGTAACTGAAGAGAGAATACCTGCTATGATCATAAAAATAGCAAATCAATATCTTCTGAGCAAAGTGGAGCTAGTATTTAAAATCTCGTTTTAGGAAATGAAATTGTTGAGTCAGGAGAAGTGGGCTCAGAGTCAGAAGGAGTGGTTGGACAAGCTTAAGTGTTTACACAGCACACAACGCAAGGCCTTAATGATGATGTTGATGAGGCTGGTGTGGAATATTGCTCAGGTAACAGAAGATCATGGAGTGAGTTGGTGCTGCTTTCACCAAATCCGCCCCAGCAAGTGTGTGATCCATTTATGGTGTAAAATTAAGTCACACCTCAATAAATCACACAGTCCAACGGAAGAGGGTTAGGAACTCAATGAATGGGTAGAAAATGATATTTGGAGAAAAGTGTGACAAAGACAAACAGTACACAAAAAAGCACAACTATATTCATTGGGGCACTAAAGAGCACACCACTAAAGAGCACACCATTGTCAATCTAATGTGGAAGGAAACAATGAAGGGATAAGTACGACACTGTTCAGTTAAATGCACTGCAAGCAGTTCTTCTGCCCCAGAGATACCCACTATAGCATATTTCTAAATGGCATGTGTTGGAAATGGCCTTTCTGCAGGGTTATCCCCAGACTGTTTGCCTTCCTCCTTCTCTTTTTTGCTGGCTTTAGGACTCTGCGCACGTTACCACTGCTAATCAGTGCTAAAGTGCATATACTCTCTCCCTTTAAACATGGTAACATTGGATCATACCCAATGGGACTATTTAATTTACTTATAAGTCCCTAGTAGAGTGCACTATATGTGCCCAGGGCCTGTAGATTAAATGCTACTAGTGGGCCTGCACCACTGATTGTGCCACACACTTCAGTAGCCCCTTAACCTTGTCTCAGGCCTGCCATTGCAAGGCCTGTGTGTGCAGTTTCACTGCCTATTCGACTTGGCATTTAAAAGTACTTGCCAAGCCTACAACTCCCGTTTTTCTACATATAGGACACCCCTGAGGTATTCCCTAGATAACCCATAGGGAAGGGTGCTATGTAAGCAAAAGGCAGGACATGTACCTATGTAGTTTACATGTCCTGGTAGTGTAAAAGTCCCAAGTTCGTTTTTACATTACTGTGAGGCCTCCTCTGTTCATTGGCTAACATTGGGGCTGCCCTCATACATTGTTTGAGTGGTAGCTGCTGATCTGGAAGGAGTAGGAAGGTCATATTTAGTATGGCCAGAATGGTGATGTAAAATTCTGCTGACTGAAGTTGGATTTAATATTACTATTTTAGAAATGCCACTTTTAGAAAGTGAGCATTTCTTTGTACTTAAATCTTTCTGTGCCTTACAATCCACGTCTGGCTGGGTTTAGTTGACAGCTCCTTGTGCATTCACTCAGACACACCCCAAACACAGGATACTCAGCCTCACTTGCATACATCTGCATTTTAAATGGGTCTTCCTGGGCTGGGAGGGTGGAGGGCCTGCTCTCACACAAAGGACTGCCATGCCCCCTACTGGGACCCTGGCAGACAGGATTGAACTGAAAGGTGATCCAGTGCACTTCTAAGCCACTCTTTGAAGTCTCCCCCCTTCAAAGGCACATTTGGGTATATAAACAGGGCTTCTGCCCCATCCAACTCAAACACTTCAAGGAGAAGATAACTGGAACCAGAACCTGCATCCTGCCAAGAAGAACTTCCTGGCTGCCCAAAGGACTCACCTGACTGCTTTCTGTGAAGGACTGCTGCCTTGCTGTTGCACTGCTGCCTTGCTGCTCTCTGGCTGTGGTGAAGAAGTGCACTCCAAGGGCTTGGATAGAGCTTGCCTCCTGTTCCCTGAAGTCTCAGGACCAAAAAGACTTCTCTCTAGCAACTGGACTCTGCAGAGCTTGCTAAAACCGACGCACAGCCTGCCCCACGGTGAGAAATTCACTGCATGCCGAACCGGAACGACACAGCGTGACTTCGCAAGGAGAAGATCGACGCGGTGCCTGCGTTGCGACCGGAACTTCGACGCTCGGACCACCAGATCAACGCACAGCCGACCTGGGACGACACAGCCCGACTTCCAGAGAGGAAATCGATGCAGCACCTGCCGTGCGGAAGAAACTTAAACGCCACGCCCACCGGAACAATGCAGCGCTTGTGACTTTGCTCCACAAGCCCAGGATTCCACGCACGGACCCCACAGCGTCTGAAACCCCTGCGACCCGAAGAGGATCCACGACTGAGTGCCGGAGATTGACGCACAGCCGTCCCTGTTGAAAACTAACTGATGCATCGCCATGTGCGGCCCAAGAAATCGACGAACACCATTTTGTTTCCAAGCTTCTCCTCTTCTGTGGCCCTTTGCGCTTGAAAGAGATTTTGCTCGAAAAAGATTTAAGACACTTTGGCGGTCATTACAACATTGGCGGTAAAAGCCGCTTACCGCCTTGCAGAAGACCGCCAACATACCGCTGCGGCCGAGGAAATCCGCTACAGCTATTATGACCCACAGCACGGAATCCGCCAAAATTCAGACACCCACACAAGTCCGCCACACCAAAAGTCAGTGATAAACTGGCGAAAACAAATCCTCCACCGTCACGCCAACAGAAATGCGCCCACACTATCACGACACACGAATCCACATGGCGGTCTTTCAACCGTGGTATTCCATTGGCGGTACACACCGCCGCGCTCAAAATACACACACTTTTACAAAACACTACCTCATTGGACAATTCAAAATACACACACCTGATACACATACACACACCACTCCCACACACCCAATACAATATAAAACACACACCCACATCACCGACAAACCCCTACGACCACAATTACCGAGAGAAGGCCAGAGAGAGACACCACAAACAACTACCAAGCATCCACAGGCACAAAATACCATCACCCACAGAACTTCCACGCACCTCACACAACACACCACTACATATCAGCACACTTATGACCACACACACCACCCCACATATCACCCACACAACCCCATGGCACGGCAAAGACACCCCAGGTTCTCTGAGGAGGAGCTCAGGGTCATGGTGGAGGAAATCATTCGGGTAGAGCCACAGCTATTCGGATCACAGGTGCAGCACACCTCCATAGCTAGGAAGATGGAGCTATGGCGAAGAATAGTGGACAGGGTCAACGCAGTGGGACAGCACCCAAGAAATCGGGATGACATCAGGAAGAGGTGGAACGACCTACGGGGGAAGGTGCGTTCCGTGGTCTCAAGACACCACATCGCGGTACAGAGGACTGGCGGCGGACCCCCACCTCCTCCCCCACGGCTAACAACATGGGAGGAGCAAGTCTTGGCGATTCTGCATCCTGAGGGCCTCACAGGAGTAGATGGAGGAATGGACTCTGGTAAGTCAATTCTTAACTATTACATCCCCCACCCTACTTGCATGCTATCACATACCCCCACCCTCGCCCTCACCCCATCACTCCAACTCCTCACAAATGTCCCAACATCACAAACCACACATCCTAACACCAAGCCCTGCATACAACAACAAAGCATGGACACCCATCACCAAAGCATGGCCACTGCACATACCCATGCACCCCCCTAAACCACCATCACACAAGGTCCCACACAGGAATGCAAGCACTGGGGTACACGGTCACCCACCTATTGCACACCATAGCACACACAGATATACTAAACATCCTTTTATACCCCTGCAGAACCCCTACCCAACGTCACTGGACAGGAGGGTCCGCACATGTCCACACCACCAACAGAAGAGGCCCACAGTGATGACAGCAGCTCTGTCCAACTGGATCTAGATGACCAGCCCGGCCCATCGGGGACCTCTGGAAAGTCGGTTCCCCTCACACAGTCACAGGCCACCACAGAGCTTCCCCCTCTGGAAACACCAGCACAGCACCCACCCAGCGGCCCCATGCCTTTGTCCCCAGGACACGTCAAGCAGCAGTGTGTCCACCACTACAGGGAACCCAGGCTAACCCACAACCCCAACAACAACAGGGACCTGGGGGCTGTGGTAGTGGGCACACGGTCCAGGGGACGGAGGCCCAGGAACACAGTGGAACTGGGAGGGCTGCTGTGCGACAGGGGGAGGACAAGCCAAGGGAACCCACACTCCACGAGACCCTCTCCTCGATCATGGGAGCCTACCACCACTCCCAGGAGACGATGGCAACGGTACTGGCCAAGTTTCAGGAGACCCAGCGCCTGCAGGAGGAACAGTATTTGGGCTTCAGGGAGGAACTCAGAACCATCAATTCCACCCTGGGCACCATCGTAGGGGTGCTGAAGGAAGTACTCAACACCAGGAGGGACACTGTGGCACAACAAGGGGCCCCTGACACTAGCATGTACGATGAACTGCCCACCACCTCCGCCGGCGCTAGTGGACAGGACGCCCCGCCACAGGACCACCACACCAGCACCCCACCCCCTGTAGAGGGAGAACCACCCCGCAAACGGTCCCTGAGATCCAGGACAAAGACAGAGAACGATGCAAAGACCCCCACCAAGAAATGAGACCACCCTGAATGTCATCCTACTGTCCCACTTTGTCACCCTGTCCATCCTCAAACTGCCCCAGCTCCACTTCCTATGCCCATTTGGGCAATGCATCTGTGAGACTAATAGATTGGACTCTGCCATGGACATTCCTCCACCATCCCCCCTCACCATTTGACAACCCCCTCGAATATTGAGCTCTTCAATAAACACCCTTGGAGCACAAAACAATCTGGAGTCAGTCTGTGATTTCGAAATAGTGTATTAGCAATTACAGTGACAAAATGCTCTTTCAATTGTAATGTCAACATACCTATGTCACACAGCTCTAGTCCATGAGGAAAAAAGCAGATGTCACACAGTGGGACCCACATCTGTGAAATCGTAAGGGAAAGTGACAACTCAGTGACCATACACTGGGTGAAAACGACAGACAGTAGAGAGATAGTAGTGTTAAAGTACATGTAGTAGGCAGGTCTGTACTCTTACCTGTGTCTCACTGGAAATATTGCAGGATCACCAAGTTCCTGTTGTCGATGTCCTCTTCTTCTGCTTCCTCTTCTTCACTGTCCACAGGCTCCACAGCTGCAACAACACCGCCATCTGGACCATCCTTCTGCAGAAAAGGCACCTGTCGTTGTAAAGCTAAGTTGTGAAGCATACAGCAGGCCACGATGATCTGGCACACCTTCTTTGGTGAGTAGAATAGGGATCCACCTGTCATATGGAGGCACCTGAACCTGGCCTTCAAGAGCCCGAAGGTCCGTTCAATAATCCGCCGAGTTCGCCCATGTGCCTCATTGTAGCGTTCCTCTGCTCTTGTCCTGGGATTCCTCACTGGGGTCAGTAGCCATGACAGGTTGGGGTAACCAGAGTCACCTGCAAATGGCGAGGGACAACTGTTAGACACACACTAACTTGTAGGGATATCCCCAGACGCAGACAACCATTCCCACTGTCTTGCTTCCAAGTGCTCATCTAATAGCCACACACGGTGCCTCTGGAGTTGACCCATCACATAAGGGATGCTGCTATTCCGCAGGATGTAGGCGTCATGCACTGAGCCAGGGAACTTGGCATTCACATGGGAGATGTACTGGTCTGCCAAACACGCCATCTGCACATTCATGGAATGATAACTCTTCCTGTTTCTGTACACCTGTTCACACCTGCGAGGGGGGAACAAAGCCACATGTGTCCCATTAATGGCACCTATGATGTTTGGGATATGTCCCAGGGCCTAGAAATCACATTGCACTGTAGGCAAATCCTCCACCTGAGGGAAAACGATGTAGCTCCGCATGTGTTTCAGCAGGGCAGACAACACTCTGGACAACACGTTGGAAAACATAGGCTGGGACATCCCTGATGCTATGGCTACTGTTGTTTGAAATGGCCCACTTGCAAGGAAATGGAGTACTGACAGCACCTGCACTTGAGGGGGGATTCCTGTGGGATGGCGGATAGCTGACATCAGGTCTGGCTCCAGCTGGGTACACAGTTTCTGGATTGTGGCACGGTCAAGCATGTAGGTGATGATCACATGTCTTTCCTCCATTGTCGACAGGTCCACCAGCGGTCTGTACACCGGAGGATGCTGCCATCTCCTCACATGTCCCAGCAGACGGTGACTATGAAGGACAACAGCGAGCACAGAGTCAACCAACTCAGAGGTATGTACCCACAGCTTACACAGAACACGATTCATAATCCGAAAAGTGGCCTGTATGTGTGTTGAGGCTAGGCCTAGGTATGTGGGATGCAGTTAAAAATTAAGCCATGTGGGCCCCTGAAATTGCGGCTGTCTGACCTCTAAAGTGGGACAATGGGATGTGAGGTAACTGCGCTGGCGTTGTACACCGTCTCGGTAGGCGGTCGAAGACCGCGGCGCAATGCTGCATTGGTTAACATTGGACCCTATGGGTCCCAGGAGCCAATGACGATGTACGCCGGCGGTGACGGTACGCACCGCTGCGGACGTGACCGCCATTTTCTATCTGTTCAATCACTCGATACCTCATCTTCGACAGGAGAGGACCTACACTGCAAGTGCTGCTGTGACCTCGGTCTGGAAGAGACAATGGCTCGAGTGTCTGGGGAAAGGGCCCCTGCCTTCACATCAGAGCAGTTGGAGAAACTCGTGGATGGGATCCTCCCCAAGTACACGCTACTCTATGGTCCTCCAGACAAACAGGTAAGTACACTGGGAGCATGCTGTATGGGCTATGCCTGTGTGGAGTGGGATGGATGAAAGATGGGGGGGGAGATTGAGGCGTGCATGAAACGACGATGAATGCATGTGCCACATGGCAAGGGTTGGGATGGGGGTCAAAGACTGTGACGGTGCAGTTGGTAATAAAATTTCTCTTCCCCCTGTACAATTCCTGTAGGTCAGCGCCCACCAGAAAAAATATATTCGGCGTGCCATCACCAAGGACGTCCGGACCCTGGGGGTCTACCACAGACGGAGCACCCACTGCCGGAAAAGATGGGAGGACATTCGCCGCTGGAGCAAGAAGATGGCGGAGGCTCAGCTGGGGATGGCCTCCCAACGTGGGGGGGTGCCCGTCACACCATGCCCCCCCTAATGTTCAGGATCCTGGCGGTGGCGTACCCGGAGTTGGAATGGCGCTTGGGGGCATCACAGTAGCCACAAGGGGGTGAGTACACTCTCATCCTGCTGCTTTTGCGCGCAGTGGAGGTTTCTGGGTGGGGGAGGGGGGCTGTGGGTTTCCCTAGGTCAGGGCGAGTTTAGTAGGCAAGGTCCCTCCGTAAGGCAGGCCATGTGGCACCCCACCCCATCTCTGTAGAGTGCCAAGTACACCTAGTCATGCCCCTGTGTCATCCATGTGTGCAGATGTCGTCCATAGCCTTGTAGGCCATGTCTCAGGGATTGAACAGTGGAGCCCAAGAGCGCAGCGTAGTGCAGGGGGCTTCTGTGTCTGTCGTGTCCGCCAACGGTAGCGATAATGCATGCACTCAACATGTTTTTCTTCTTTCATCCCCCCCCTTTTTGTGGTCTCCCTGTTATTGTGTGCATTAGCATCATCAGGCGGAGGAGCAGTGGCACCGGAGCAGGAGGGAGCTGCAACCCACATGGCCCTGGAGGGTGACACTACAGAGTCGGATTTCACCAGTGGGACGGAGGGCGAAGGGAGCTCCACGGCGGGGACAGGAGCTGACACCAGTGACACGGACTCGTCCTCTGATGGGAGCTCCCTTGTGGTGGCGGCAACATCTGTGTCCCCCACATCTACAGGTACAGCCGCCACCCCCCCTACCAGCATCGCCCTCCCAGCAGCCCCTCAGCCTTTGCCCCGTGCCCGCTCACCCAGGAGGGTGGGCATCACCTTCGCCCCAGGCACCTCAGGCCCTGCCCCAGTCACCCCTGCTGCCCTCAGTGAGGAGGTCATTGACCTCCTCAGGTCCCTAACTGTTGGGCAGTCTACCATTTTGAATGCCATCCAGGGTGTAGAAAGGCAGTTGCAACAAACAAATGCATTCCTGGAGGGCATTCATTCTGGTCAGGCGGCCCTTCAGCGAGCTTTTCAGACTCTGGCCTCAGCACTGATGGCAGCCATTGTCCCCGTCTCTAGCCTCCCCCCTCCAACTTCCTCCACCCAGATCCAATTCCCTGTACCACAGCCTATCCCAAGCACAACTTCAGACCAGCATGCACACACGTCAACACACAAGGGAAGCTCTGGCAAACATAAGCACCACACATCCCACAGGCACTCACACAAGCATCACACACATGCAGACACACCAACATCCACTGCCTCCACTGTGTTCCCCTCCTCCTCAACTCCCTCCTCCGTCCCTGTCTCGTCTACACTCACACCTGCATGCACTACATCTACAGCCACTACTGCCATCACCAGCACACACACCACCACACCCCGCTCACGTGCAGTCAACACCCCCACTACCATTCACACGTCCCCTGTGTCCTCTCCCAGTGTGTCTGTGACGCCACCTCCCAAGATACACAAACGCAGGCACACATCCACCCAACAGCCATCCACCTCACGACAGCCTACAGCGCATGCACCTTCACCCAAAGTCACCAAACGTACACCTCCTACAACCACAACCTCTTCCTCCACTACCAAACCCCCTCCAGCTAACCGTCCCAGTGTCTCCAAAAAGCTTTTCCTGTACAACCTTGACCTCTTTCCCACACCTCCCCCACCCCGTCCGTCTCCCAGGGCCCGACTCTCCAGGTCCCAACCTAGCACCTCAGCCACAACATCTCCGGGACCAGTGGTGCTTGTAGTCACCGGAATCTGGAGTGCACCAGCCACCAGGGCAGCCAGTGTGGCACGGAGCCACGGCACAGATAGTCCCTCACCTGTCAAGCATCAAAAGTTGGCCAGTGCCCGGCGGGAGAGGGGGAAGACTCCAGCCACCAAAGCCGCTCCCAGGGGTACAGGGGGGAGTGTGGAGTCAGCTGCGACACCTTCCAAGGTGGAGAAGGGTCACAAGAAACCCGGCAAGTCTGGGAAGAGCAGCACGGCGGAGAAGACCACCATCATCCCCACTGCCCAGGAGGCCACCGCCAGCACCTGCCCTGCTGCCCAGGAGGCCACTGCCATCATCCCCGCTTCCCAGGAGGCCACCACCATCATCCACGCTACCCAGGAGGCCACCACCAGCACCTGCCCTGCTGCCCAAGAGGCCACCGACATCATCCCCACTGCCCAGGAGGCCACAGACCGTAACAGGGAGGACCGGCAGAACAAGCCCCGCTGGGCCAGAGAGGACTGCCAGCACAAGCCCCGCTGGGCTAGAGAGGACTGTCAGCACAAGCCCTGCTGGGCTAGAGGGGACCGCCAGCACAAGCCCCGCTGGGCCAGAGAGGACCGCCAGCACAAGCCCCGCTGGGCCAGAGAGGACCGCCAGCACAAGCCCCACTGGGCTAGAGAGGACCGCCAGCACAAGCCCCGCTGGGCTAGAGAGACCACCAGCACAAGCCCCGCTGGGCCAGAGAGGACCAGCAGCACAAGCCCCAGTGGGCCAGAGAGGACCGCCGGCAGCTGAGTCACTGCAAAGGAGCCCGCCGCAACAAGCATCGCTGAACAGGGCACCGCCGCTACAAGCACCGCTGAACAGGGCACCGCCGCCTCAAGCACCGCTGCCAAGGACACCGCCGCTACAAGCACCGCTGAACAGGGCACCGCCGCTACAAGCACCGCTGAACAGGGCACCGCCACCTCAAGCACCGCTGCCAAGGACACCGCCGCCACAAGCACCGCTGAACAGGGCACCGCCGCCTCAAGCACCGCTGCCAAGGACACTGCCGCCTCAAGCACCGCTGAACAGGGCACCGCCGCCTCAAGCACCGCTGCCAAGGACACTGCCGCCTCAAGCACCGCTGAACAGGGCACCACCGCCTCAAGCACCATTGCCAAGGACACCGTCGCCTCAAGCACCGCTGAACAGGGCGCCGCCGCCTCAAGCACCGCTGCCAAGGACACCGCCGCCACAAGCACAGCTGAACAGGGCACCGCCGCTACAAGCAACGCTGAACAGGGCAGCGCCGCCTCAAACACCGCTACCAAGGACACCGCCACCTCAAGCACCGCTGAACAGGGCACCGCCGCTACAAGCACCACTGAACAGGGCACCACCGCTACAAGCACCGCAGGCCCATGAGCGCCAAAAGCTCTGACGCTACTGAGGCCACCACGAGCAGGATGAAGCACTCTGGGCACAAGGCCCCCTCCAGAACCAGTGGAGGTTGACATCCACTACCTCTGTCCTTGGCAGGATGAAGCACTCTGGGCACAAGGCCCCCTCCAGAACCAGTGGAGAGATACATCCACTACGTCTGTCCTTGGCAGGATGAAGCACTCTGGGCACAAGGCCCCCTCCAGAACCAGTGGAGATTGACATCCACTACCTCTGTCCTTGGCAGGATGAAGCACTCTGGGCACAAGGCCCCCTCCAGAACCAGTGGAGAGATACATCCACTACCTCTGTCCTTGGCAGGATGAAGCACTCTGGGCACAAGGCCCCCTCCAGAACCAGTGGAGATTGACATCCACTACCTCTGTCCTTGGCAGGATGAAGCACTCTGGACACAAGGCCCCCTCCAGAACCAGTGGAGACTGTTATCCACTTGAGAGACTGTGGCTTTGCACTCCCCAGGATGGAACAGTGGGCAAACCACCCACTGTATAGACTTGAGAGACTGTGGCTTTGCACTCCCCAGGATGGAACAGTGGGCAAACCACCAGCTGTATAGACTTGAGAGACTGTGGCTTTGCACTCCCCAGGATGGAGCAGTGGGCAAACCACCCACTGTATTGACTTGAGAGACTGTGGCTTTGCACTCCCAAGGATGGAACAGTGGGCAACCCACCCACTGTAAAGACTTGAGAGACTGTGGCTTTGCATTCCCCAGGTTGGAACAGTGGGCATGTGGCCCCCTCGTGGATTTGGCGTCGTGCACTCAAGCGGCTGAGGTGCTCCCCCTTTCCCTCCCCCTGAGGTGCCTGTTTTATTGGTATCTGATGCCCCTGCAGTGTTCTCTCTGTCATGGTCAGGGATCTTGTGTGGGCCTCGCCCATACCGTGTGGGCCCAGTGTTCCACGGACTTCAATGGAGCACTACCTGGACTACTATTGTTGATGTATATATTTGTTTATGGTGTGTATATATATTTTAGAGTACTGGATTTTAATATATTACAATGGTTACACTCATTTTCTTTTGTCTTTGCATTCTTCTGGGGGGTAGCGGGGGTGTACCTGTAATGTATCATGCTGTATTGGTGTGTGTGTTGTGGTGGGTAAGGGCGGGGGTGGGGGAGTTGCATGTTGCGTGTCTGTGTCCCTGTTTTTTCCCTCCCCTGTGTCATAGGTGCAGTACTCACCGTCCTCTTCGCCGCCGGCGTTCGTGCTCCTGGTAGAGGAGCAAGAAGATAAGGGCTAGCAGGATCTGCAGCTCTGGTTCCATGGCGTCCTGCTTCCTCGTGGGGTGTGTAGAGGTGAGCGTTTTCCCTTCGAAGTCCTGTTTCTGCCGTGTTTTTGTCCGCTGTGAATCCGCCCCAGAAAAGGTGGCGGATTGGTAGATTGTGATACTGTGGGCGGTACATTGTCCTCCGCCTGTCTGTTGGCGGTGACCGCCAAGCTGTTTGTTTGTACCGCCGTGGCGGTTGGAGTGTTAAAGTGGCTGTCTTTGTTGACGGTTTCTGCCACGGTCGTAATTCCATTTTTTTTACCGCCGGCCTGTTGGCGGTCTTGCCGCCGCTTTAACACCGTCCGCCAGGGTTGTAATGACCACCTTTATATCACTTTTCAGTGATACCTCTATATTTACTTATTGCGTCTTTGATCGTTTTGACTTGCAAATATCCAGATAAATATTATATATTTTTCTAAACACTGTGTGGTGTATTTCTGTGGTGCTATATTGTGGTATTGTATGATTTATTGCACAAATACTTTACACATTGCCTTCTAAGTTAAGCCTGACTGCTCAGTGCCAAGCTACCAGAGGGTAAGTACAGGATAATCTGGATTGTGTGTGACTTACCCTGACTAGAGTGAGGGTCCTTGCTTGGACAGGGGGGTAACCTGACTGCCAACCAAAGACCCCATTTCTAACAGTATGTCTTCTATGTTAGAAAAATACAAATTATGGAGGATTGAAGTTAATACACCTAGTTCTAAAAATGATGATTGTTAAAAGGAAAATGATACTGAATTGCCAAATTGGGTGGTGCAGCTCCATTCTTCTTGGAATGTCCATCACTCTTGGGTGCCTGGCTGAACCTGACCAGTGGATAAGCTTAAGTGTTGAGCTTTCACCAAGTTTTGTTTCTGCATGGGAGGACTAGAAGAAGGCCTGCATATTCAAAAGCAATAACTGTAATATAGAGTAAAGGAGAAGAACAAAATGAAGCAAGGTTAAGCTTCAAGAGGAGTCAGGAGTGTACCAAGAAGACTCATATGCAGAACAAGAACATAAAGAGGGGTTTCATGCTTGAGCCACCAACGCAACAAACTCACATTCAGCAGCATTTCACAAATCAGCATGTCTCTCTCCAATCCACAGAACTGAGTGAGTACTAGGCCTCAGAGTCTTTGCAATCATCATGTTTTTTGCTGAAGATGATAACATTCTCCTTCTCGCTGTTGAGATAGTCCAGCCCTGAGTCCTTCCATTCTCCTCCTTCTTCTCCTGATTCTAAGTACTTCTGTCGCAGTCCCAAACTGAGTGGGGTAGACCTCTTTAATGCACGGCTGTTGAAGAACAATTAGAAATACAGAATTGGAGTGTTTTCTGTAGATTTGTGTTTGGTAACTAAAGAGACTGGTCTGGTCTCTGAGAAACCAGAAAAAAGAGTAAACCCTGCAGGTAAATTTCACTAAGTGTGAAATGCCAATCACTTTCAGGACAAAATGATCACCAATCAGCCACCAAACATTGGAAATCATCGAAATCAAGTTTACAAATGTGCTGAACTCCCTCCCTCACTGTCAGCCATCACATACATCATCATTCATAACTCACAATCTCTCAATATATCACCACTCATTGGTGCCTTAGTTTGTAGTTACCTCGTCCGATCCAAGCAAGGTAGTTGATGCAAAATATTGTTTCTTTTTTGATGGTAGCAACACATTGAAATTCAGCATTGGCACTTGTATTGTATTGTATTGTATTGAGCTATTTATAGAGCGCATTCCGGCAGGACGCATCGAAGAGCTAATCTGAACTTAAGTCTTTTAATCATTGATCTTCTGGGGTAGCTCGGCTAGATGATGTAAAAATAAAAAAAGGATAGGCAATGGCATTTGAGGGAGGCAGGCATTGTTTCGAATGTCCTGAAGGGAATCTGGGGGCTTCTTCTCTGCACACAGGTCCAACTCAAATATGCCCAAAAATTTGATTATTAGAATGGTGGGGCACCGTAAATCCAACACAAACAATGTTCCACTAGCTATTTTTATTTTTTTTGCAAAGGAATAAGGAAAGAAAGCAGTTCAATGGGAAATAAATAAAAGGTTTTATGATGGCTCTGGCATTCTTAATCTGAGAAGTAGAGTTCATCCTCAAACTCAGGTGGTTCACCGAGAAGCTGGTCAGCAAACATACTTGATTCTGAACAATTTTCATCTTCCTCCTCCTGTGCTGTTTTAGGAACAATGTAATCAGGTGGTATAAAATGCTGGTTCATTTTGATCATGGTTAAACTCCCCATGTTGTGAGGTGAGAGACTGGTCCTTCTCACTGTAGCAACTGGGCCAGTTACACTGAACAAACATTCAGCAGATAATCTGGCTACAGAACAAGCCAGATACTTTATTGTCAGCCTGCTGAGCTATGGCCATTGGTGCATGTTCCCATATTAATACACCAATGGGTTTTGATCCACAAACACCTCTTTTGGGTCATCCAGACACTCCTGGAACATCCTCTGAAGTTTTATTGGTGTTGCCACTTGCTCAACCTCCTTTGCCTCTGCCTCTGTACTTGCCTTAAGACCTGTCACATAAAACCAAGCCAATGTAGAGGTTCGGTCAAATTCTTCTGTTGCTGTTGTTGCCTGTGTTCTTGTTGCTGGTGTTGGCTGCTGTGAGACAAGTCTTCACTCTCTAGAAGCTGAAAGCACCATGCCAGAATTGAAGAGTGGGATTCTAAGTTCAAGCCATTCTTCTTCCAGGTCTCCGGCTTGCTCAACAATCCACCTCTTGTATTTTGAAACATCCCCTTCAGAAAAAGGAATGAGAGTGGGAAGAATTTTTTGTAGCATGGATGAATTAGGGTGGCACAGATGTGCACTTTGGATGAGATAAGTTCATTTTTCAGCCTTGGATTACAAGTCAAGCAATAGTTTAAGCTTTCAAAAAAGCATGCATATCTATGTTTTCATTCACACTTCAGAGCGCAAACCTTTCATACACCTTCTTTAGCTGGTCTTGTAGCAGATACACCAAAGGGATAGCTTGGCCTATCGTACTTTCCTCCTTGCTAACTTCCAACATGAAACCCTCAAAAGGGAGCAGCATCTGTCTCAGGCATTTGACTAGGTGCCATTTGACTGCATCCATGGTCATAGCTTTCCCAGTTGCACCCACTCCTCTTAGAATTACATAGTCATTGTTCTGTCTTTACTGCTCTAACAGACGTTGCAACACATAATAAGTTGATTCCATTGTATTGGCACCTCCTGCATCAGGGTTTTAACGGGTATTCTGTTACCATGCTGAGTAATCCGCAACTGATTCAGCTTTAAAAGTATGCCTGAAATGAGTGCGGATGTGTCTGCAGGTGGTCAGTATGTTGCTATATCTATATCAAAACAGAGAGGGGCAGGGAGATTAATGGTCCAGTGTACAGCCTCCTGGATATAATCTATACAAGTATAAAGTACACTGTTCCAACAGGAGGGGGAAAAGAAGACACAGGGTAATCCTACTATTAGAAGCACAAGCCCTCACACATCCAATTGGACGTCATGCTTCATCTTTGGGCATACTCCTCGTCAGACCGGCGCTGCAATGTCTGACGGGCCCCCCTTAAAAAGGGGGCTCTTTGCTGGAGGTCTTTTTTACTAGGTATGTGCCTTGAAGGATAAGAAGACAGGCAGTGCCACCTTACAAAATCACCAAGGGAAGGAGAGCAAGAGAATATAAAATTGGCTCAATCTTTTCATCATAAATGTATTAGATCAGCAAGAGGTTAAGGCCAAGGTTAAAAAGCTGGTGGAGTGTGTTGATAGTAATTAAGCTCAACCACTCTCCTAATGTAAGTAACAAAGGGGAGAGGACACCCTCTCTAGTAGGTCAACATATTTCACGTCTTGCGGGTCCAAAAGGATAAACCACGCTTCTTCAGGACCAACACAATCAAAATACTTCTCCGTCTGAAAAAAGACGAGACCTGAATATGTCTTAGAACGTCAGTCTTCTAGGCTCCGGTCACTTACTTTATCAAACTGCACATCTGGCTATTCTGGAAAGTGGGGGTCACCCTGCGAACAAAAAGGTGAATGATGACAAACGTCACAATGATGATGTATGCCACAACATTTCATGCACACACAAATGTGAGTGACGTCCAGTGAATAAAAAGTGAAAAAGTGCTAAGTGGTACTGTTGAAAGACGTCGACAAACTAACTTGCTTACTGTCCCAAATTATGAACACAGCTCCCTAGGAATCACTTGCCGGAAAACAGGTGCACTAACTAAACTGATATAAAGCAAAGTCATGAACATATTTGTGCGACAAACTGGAAAAATAAATAAGTTGTATGTCCAGGTAATGAATTCAAGGGACCTCAGAATCAAGAAGTACTGAGACAGATTCACAGTACATGTAGAAAATTCTAAACATTCAGACCAAATGCTAGGAAAAACATCCCTTAATCCTAAAACAGTCTTATCCAGTCCTTCCCAGAATGGTAGGTCAGAAGATGTAAGTAAACTTAGTGACCATCTTAAAAGGCGGGGGTTGGAGGTTGAGGAACAACAGACAATACTTTTAGAGATAAGACACCATCAGGAGAGCTATTGGTATCCTTTCTAGATGGTAAAACGGCATTGAGTATTCAGTGCTAAGTTCACAAAAATATGTCAAATGCGGGAGTCAATAAGGTAAGAGGAATGTCTGTACATATCTAAGGTTCTTATTACCAAATACAACTACTCAATACAACTCCCCAAGTGGCAATGTGATATACAATACCCCCAGAAGTATCTAAATTGTAAAGAATATAAGGATAATTGTACAATAGACGGGTACACAGCAACAGTGAGAAAAGATGCCGTCATGCGAAAAATATCTTACTTTGCGAACTAAGTATGGACAAACGTCTGCAATGTGGACGTCTGGAAACCGTTATGCAGGGAAATACTAACGAACCTCAGTGGGAGCCACTCATACTTATGGTCATGGTCACAGACTTACCTCTTAGCAACCGGTACTCCTCTGGGGACCTGCCCTAACTTCAAGGCGCAATGGGCCCGATAAAAGGACGTCCGAACCCGGAAGTCGGGTTTAAACTTGAGGTGCTGATTGGAACACTCGAGTCACATGGTATGTAGCTATGGACCTGGAGGAAGGACTAGGGAAAGGCACCTCGTTCACTAAGTCATTGAAAGGGTGGAAGGACTAAATGAAGTTCCTGTTTAGTCATCCATTGCACACTGACCGGTAGTCTGATACACCACAAGCGAAGGAAAAGGAAGTCTTTAAAAAAGCAAATGGTGCAAGAAAGCTCACACAATGGTAGCTTATTAAATATCGAATCATCGACTCATTAGAAGGACCAGAGAGTGTATGTGTCTACAAAAATATTAATTCATAGTGAAAAGGTAGAAGTCAAGGTAAAGTACTCTAGACTAATACTGGTGAGTACAGGCATGAAGAAAGTGTTCTATAGGTGTATACATGAGCAACTAATCACCACAGTTAGAAAAAAGTGGTTAATGTAAAAGATGGTAAATATCTTTCTCCATAGTATGCCCATCGTTGTAACTCTTTAATGGAAAAGTTGTGACCAACTTTCATCATTCAACCCTTGGAAGTGTGTCCCTAGTTTGAAAACCCAGCGCTGTTCGGCCTCAAGTAAGGCCCTTGGGTTATTGCCTCTGTATCCGGGGAAATCCAAAACCACCCACCAAAAGTCATCACCTCCACTCACCAACATCGACCATCTCTTATTGATCAATTTTTTTATGGTATTAGACAGCGCAGTGCATGTGGATACACAGGTCAAACGTGGATCAGGTTCCTTCATGGCAGACATAAGTAATGCATCGCTATTGTTGTTCCTAGCCCTCTCACGTGCAGTATTCACGACAGAGGGTGGGTAGTGTCTCTCAACCAGCTTGGTATTGAGATCACTAGCTTGGGTCTCAAACAGCTGAGTCGTACTACAATTGCAGCGTAGTTGTAAAAATTGTCCATAGGGTAAATTGTCCCATAAGGATTTTGCATGGTGACTCTCATAGTGTAGTAAACTGTTACGGTCTGGGGCCTTATGGTAAGTATGTGATGTCAATTTGCCATTTCAAATACTGATTGTTAGGTCCAAGAAGGAAACAAGTGTAGAAGAAACAGAAGAGGTGAACTTCAAGAAAGGATCGAGGGTGTTGATCCATGCTGTGAAGGGGGTGACATCCCCTAACGATCCTTGCCATACAATCAGAATGTCGTCAATGTACCGCCACCATAGTTTAATATTCTCATGAAAGGGATTGGTGGTGGGGAGTATGTGTTGTTTCTCAAAATCATACACATACAAGCAGGCCAGACTGGGTGCTAAGGTACTCCCCATCGAGGTACCCCGAATCTGATGAAAAAATAGATCTTCAAATTGGGAGAAATTCTCAGTCATGGCTAGAGTGGCGCACTGCATAATAAAACGAACTGGAGTAGGTGATCTCCAGGTACCCTCGAGGAGCGCAATCTTAACTACTTGAAGCGTAGCTTCCTGAGGTATGTTGGTATACAGGGCTTCTACGTCCAGTGATATGAGTGCATGGATATAAACCGTCAAGTTAATTGTTTCGAACAAATTCAAGACATCTTTAGTGTCTTGTAGATAGATACATGAACCTTTCACTAATGGTTGTAGGAAGTGATCGCCAAATGTGGACAAGGATTCTAATACAGAGCCAATCCCAGACACTAAGTGCCGGCCAGGTGGAGGAAACCTGCCCTTATGAATCTTGGGGAGGCAGTAGAAGTACGAGGTTCGAGGGTGGGTAGTATCCAGGAATTCTGCCTCTTTTTGAGAGATCCATTGGTTGTTGCGGGCTTCCTCAATCATACTTCTCAGTTCATACTCAATCATGTCTGACAGGCCCCCCCTTAAAAAGGGGGCTCTTTGCCAGAGGTCTTTTTTAATAGGGCTGTGCCTTGAAGCATAGGAAGACAGGCAGTGCCGCGTACAAAATCAATGTATGTATGTATGTTGCTATGTCTTCTTTTTTGGGAAAGTCTTGCACAACCAGGTTGATGGAGTGGGACAAATACAGAACCCTGACATGGGGCCTGATTACAACTTTGGCGGAGGGGGTTAATCCGTCCATTATATCCTATGGAACTCCGTCACTTTTGGGACGGATTAACCCCCAACGGCAAATTTGCAAATAGGCCCATAGTCACCATCCAACATGGCCTTGACTATGTTACTGCTCTCGTCCATGGCAACAAATTCCATTCAGAGACCTCTGGGTTGCAGCCATTGAGACACCTTGCTATTAAGTTCATCCAGGATGTTTGCAGCTGTATGTGATTTCTCCATGGTGAACATGGTTACTATTGCATGCTGCCGAACGCTTGTAAAAAGTTTGTAAGGGCCTAGACCTGTAGGATGCTTTTGCTTCACCTCCACAAGAGAGATTTAGTGTGCAGGGATGAACAAGAAATCAGTAGCCTGACAACTGGTTCACATGTCTGTCATCAAGTGGATAGTGTGGACAACACTTTGCTGCAAAGCTTTTCCAACCAATTGCCTCACATTGTGATATAGTGCTAGAGCAACAACTCCGGCAAAATAGGTCTGAGATTTAACTTTCCATTTCGGGCAGATGACTGCCACAAAGACTATGAATCCCACTCCTTATACAAAAGAAAAAGGGAGGAGTTCCAGCGCTAACATTTTGGTCAGCTTCCCCGTGTACAAAAGTGCCATTGGGTGGTTACAGTCGTAGAGCCCCTCCTGCCAAACATGCCCATAGTAGCCTGGATTTTCTTCTTTTGTGGGGCCATTGGCACAGGGGACTTTTGAGCTGTAGATGGTGGCAGACTCAATGTGCATCGCCATGCAGTCACCATATGCTGTGGTGTCGCCATCTGACTCTGAGTCTTCCTGTGCCATTGTGAGGTCACTGAGGAGGGTGATTCTGGTGCACTGCTGGGGACTGAGCTGCTTTGCGTGAGGATGTTATCCTCTTCTCTCTCATCTTCCACCATGATTTGACAAGTTGTAGTTGATGTTTCCCTGCTCTCCTCACCTTCACCACCACAACCACATTCAGCAATTTTTTAAGGTGCTCCTCCCATCGGATTGTGTGATGTTTTTTCAAACTGGTCATCCGGCCTCCAGTACAATAATGTGAACCAGGCTTACCTCGATGAATACTTGTGTGGCAATGGAGCATATCGCAATGTTCGCCTCCTCTTTGCTATTCGTGAAAAAGTCGCAAAATCTGGAGAACTACTTTCTTACTGGGCCACTGTCAATGCCTGAAGAAGAACTGGAGATAGGTGGTTGTGTTGTTTACCTCTCTGCAGGGCATACTTCTACTAGGTATGGGGTGATGCAGATCTCTGCTGGGGCCTTACAAATATGGGAGCTGGTGGTGCTGCCTGTGCCACATACCTCAGAGCAGGTTGGATAATAATGCCAGATTACTCTTTGCCAGCTTCCACAATGACTGGCTCATCATCATCATCTTCCTCACCATCCTCCCCTTCCATGTTTTTAGGGCTTTCTGGAACTTTTCTTTTCCCTTGCCTCTCCTAGCATCTCCTGGACTCTTCTGGGGTCCACTTCATGTCCCTATCATCATCATCAGAAGTGGTGCTTGGAGAAGATGGTGGAGTAGCAACCTTCCTTTTTCTGCTGGAAATATGTGAGACATTGATTCTAAAAGTATAAAAACTAGGCCCATACTTAAACTCCAGGCCATACACTGCTATAAATGTTTAAAATAAAATTAAAGTACAAAGAAATACTTTTGCATGTCCAAACAAACAAACAACACCCTTATTCAATAGTTTTTTTAAACATCTTGTGTGATTTCACAAAAACAAATACCTTAAATTCAAAGGTATGTCCAGGAGACAAAGCGAGTGATCCTTACACCTCGAGATTCCTGTATGAATAAAAAGGAAGAAGGCTTCTCACACTAAAATACAACTTGAAGGGTACATTGGAGAAGAATATTCTCTCAAAAACTTTGTTTTTTACTAGATTTAGATGTATCTTGAGAAGAAAATCTACTTCAGGTGCATTAGCGCTCGTGCACAGGACTGTTTTGGCCACTGTCACGGCCGGAAGCAGTGCGGGTAAATGTGAAGTCTTGCACGCACAGTCAGAAACAGCGTGAGAGAACGCAAAGTCTTGCTCATGCTCACTAGCGGATTAAGGCTATAGTGGCACTCGGGGAGAGTGCCGAAACCAAACCTCCTGCACAAACTAACTCAACTTTGAGCCAGATTGTGGAATTCGGGAACTCTGCATCACTCTGTGTAGCACAAAGTGCCCGAATCCCACAAACTCTACCGGTGAAGCGGAGTTCTAGGCCTGGGCCTAAATACTTACAGTTCATTAGTTACAACTCTACTAAAGCACAGTGATCTATGAACTGCCATCATAGAGCTGCATGCAATCTGCATGGCAGAGGTGAGAATGTTATGTTGTTCCCCCAGTCTTTCAGTATCCTCATATTGCTAAAAAGTGTTTGTTTGGATAGAAACTCATTCTTATTAGAAAAGCCAAATTCCACCACTGTGGTATATTTAAAATGCTAATATTTGTGTTTCTCTAGACCAAATGCTCTTAAAACATACTGCCTTCTAGCATGGATGAAATGTAATTCCTACAGCTTCTAATACTCATTGTTTTATGTAACCTTTCCTTTAGACTGTTTCACACAAGTATAATTCATTGTCTCTACATAATGTGTGTGTGTGATATGTAAAGTACTATGGCACCCTATGCTGGCATGACTAGCACTGTAAAACAAATGCAATGCATGTCAGAGAGGGGCTATTCAAAGACATGGGGCACTGCTGGAGGGTGATAGTGGGTGAATCCAGGGGGAAAGAGGACGTGGGAGGTGAGGAGTCAAAATAAATTGTTGCGCCAGCACTAAAGTTGAATCTACATGTGCCTGTTTTTTGCACCCCAGAGGCACTACAGTATTGCAGAAGGAGAGGCAGATGCTTTTGCAGCCCATTCTGTAATATAGATAGAGCCAGTGTGCAAACAGTAGGGGCCAAAGCTTAAGAAGGTTTTTCATTAGTTGCTTGGGGGTGTGGCTTCATGAAAATTAGGGAAACACTTCGCCTCTGCACTACTGACATATTATTAACGTGGGAGCAGAGGCAAAAGGGCTGTCAGGAGGCACAATAACTGTCCATTGACTGGGCACCGCAAAAAGTGGTGAACAGTCACTTTGCCCCTGAACTCAGCCCTCAGGAGATGGAAAGAGGGTTCTAATGACCCCACTGGCTTCCCCCTTCAGGCGAGTGCAGCCACTCACTTTTCCTGCTTCCAGATAAATCTCTGTTGCCCATTTGAAGTTCAGATGGCAAGACAGAGAGGCTGCTTCAATCATCCTGTCAGTCTTTCACTAATGCCTTGGAGCAGCACATTAGTGGTAACAGGACACATTGTCCATGCCTGTGCCTGGTGGTGCAAACATAGACAATACACCCTATTTATAATATCTTTCTAGGTGTGTGAATGTACAGGTGACCATATTACAATGCTTTTTGGCAAAATCAACAGCAAAATTATAACAAGCATTGGCACAGGGCAATTGGTCTGTGCCCCAGTGTCATAAGCAACATTTATTGGGTTTGTCAATACTGGCTGAGATTTCAAAGTATAATACTGCATATGACATCAACATTGGGTATGTAATGAATGAAGATTTTGTTGAGCAAAGTAACAGTTTCCTACGCGGCTAAAACAGTAAACCTGCTTCCCACTACCATCCATTGCAGCTTCAAGTATAGCTATTTTTCAAATGTGCACACAGCATTTGTTCAGATTAATTAGATCACCTGTGGTAATCTTTGACTGTATTTCAAAAGGCTTACTGATCTATACCGTCATTGTGATTCGGTTGAAGTGACATTCAATCTCTTTAATTCCAAGTGGCCTGGTGTTCCTGTACCTTGGATTTCAGAGTTTAGGATAATGAGTTTTAAAGGGAACATCGACACACTCAATAAAAGAAGTAGGCCTCTCAACTGGACACAGATAGAAGAACATTGTCAAGACCCACCCAACTCTTTTCCACAGCACAGGAGAGCATTCTTGGCATCCAAAGGCAAAGAGAAGACTATACTCACATCCACACCCTTCTGCAATCAGCCACAGCCCTTTGCTCAGATTTATCAGTGGCTCAGTACAAGTGATTACTGTGGTTTCTTGCAGAAAGGACCTGGCAATACCAGAGTCACATGATTATTCCCTATTTCGGGGAGAAAACTTGCAATGCTTAGAGTTTTGGGGACAAGATATTATCTGGGATCATTGTGATTGTGGACCAGACTGTCCGACTCTAATCGCTGGCCCTCTACTAATGGCAATCATAGTATTCATAAAAGATTATATTGACATCAAGTATAGTTCATGATTTATATGCATGCCTAAGTTTTAGTATCAAGAAGAATTAGGCCTGATTACAAGTACTGTGGCCCATAGGACCACTGTACCTGCTGTGGTGGTCTGACCACCGCATCCCTGGTGGTCCAACCACCAGATTATCATCCTGGTGGTCCAACTGCCAGGAGACTACCCCCACCATCAGAGATCCTGACAGGTTGGCGTTGGTGAAAGTCATGGTCAGCCATGGCGATGCTGAGTTCAGCATTGCTGTGCTGATCATGACTTACCTTTTCATCAGCCTTTCCATGGCGGGGTCCCTGCCATTAAAAGGCTGGTGGAAAGGCAGAGTTGTGGCCACAGGGGTCCCTTTCACTGCCCCTGACCATGTTTTTTGCATGTTTTCTATGAATGAAGCAAGTGAGAATGCCATGAGGAACAAAACATATCACTATATTGCAATACATTTTCAGTTAGTGGTCCTATGCCTGATGATATTGGTCAATCAAGCAATCAATCATGTTGTACTTGTAGAGTGTGGCTTGTCACCCATGAGGGTTTCCAGGCGCTTGCTGAAGGTTTCACTCAAAGAGCCAGGCCTTGAGCCCTTCCTGAAGTTGGTCAGCAATGGTGTGGTGTGAAGGTGGAGGGTGTTCCAGGTTTTGGTGGCAAGATGGGAGAAGGAGCATCCTCCATAATGGCAGTGGCATATGCGTGAGATCTGTGCGAGGGCAAGGTGTGCTGAGCGGAGGGTTCTGGGTAGTCATTGGAAGTGCAGGTGGTGGTTCATGTAGGCGGGTCTTTGGTTGTGTAGGGCTTGTTAGAGATGGGTCATGAGCTTGAAATTGCATCTCTTCTGGACTGGGAGCCAGTAGAGGTGTTTGAGGTCCTTGATGATGTGGGTCCTCTTGGGCAGGTCAAAGATAAGTCTGGATTCTGCATTCTGGATTATCTGGAGTCTTTGCATGAGTTTGGTAGTACTGCCTGCATAGAGTGGGTTGCTGTAGTCCAGTCGGCTGGTGATGAGGGCCTGCATCACCGTTTTCCTGGTTCTGATGGGAAGCCACTTGAAATTTGTGCTGAGCATGTGGAAGCAGGCTGAGGAGATGGCGTTGACCTCACGTTTCATGGACAGTGATGCCGAGGTTGTGGGTGTGGTCTTTCAGCTTGGGGTTGGCTCCGAGGTCCAAGGGGTACCAGGAGTTGCCCCAGAGGGCGGTGTGTTTGCTGAAGATTAGAACTTCATTTTTGTCTGTGTTGAGCTTCAAGCAGTTGTCCTTCATCCAGGCTACGATGTTCTTCATGCAGTTGTGGAAGTTGGTATTCGTCAAGGTGGAGTCGGAAGAGAGAGAGCACGCGCTGAGTGTCATTGGAGTAGGAGATGCTGTTGATGTTGGGTGATCTGATGATGTCCGCAAGAGGTGTTATGTAAACATTGAAGAGGGTTGGGCTGAGGGATAAGCCTTGGGGGACCATGCAGATGATGAGTTTTTATTGCGATGTGAAGGGAGGAAGGTGGACTTTCTGGGTGCGTCCCGTGAGGATGGATGCCATTCATCTGAGTGCACAGTCTGTGATACTGATCTGGCATAGGCGATCAATACGTTTGTGGTGGGAGAGAGTGTTGAAGGTTGCGGATAGGTCAAGCAAGATCAAGGTCACTGATTCTCCTCTGTCAAGTAGGGTGAAGATATCGTCTGTTGTGGGGATCAGAGCTGTTTTGGAGCTGTGTTTGGCTCTGAGCCTGACTGGGAATGGTCCAGTAGGTTGTTTCTCTCCAGGTGTTTGGTGAGTTGGAGGTTGATGGTCTTCTCTAAGACTCTAGCAGGGAAATAGGAACAGTGAAATGGGATGGTAGTTCTGGAGCTCGCTGGGATCTGCAGAGGATTTCTTGAGGTGGGGCTGACCTCAGTGCGTTTCCAGGCATCGGGAAAGGTGGCTGTGTTTATTGAGGTATTGAGGATAGTGTTGAGTTGGTGGCTGATCTTGTCTCTCCCGAGGATGAAAAGTTGGTGGGGGCAGGGGTCAGTACGTGCTCCCAAGTGGATTGAGTGCATGAGAGTGGTAGTGTACAGTTTACTGAGTTGTTCCCATGTGGTGAGCAAAAGGGCAGCAGTGGTGGTCATTTTGATGCTGAGGAGGTTGGAGGTTTGAGGACAAGGTTTCTGTAGATGGTTGCTATCTTGTGGAAATGCTCGGATAGTGCATATAAGAGATCCTGTGTGGCGGGGATCAAGTTTTTGGTGAACCCTTTGTTTAGGGTGAATAGTTCCTTGGTTTGTTTGGGGCTGGTCTCGATCCGGTGGGTCAGGGCCTTCTTTTTTGTGGCTTTGATCTGATATTGGTAGTCATTGAGGGCCAATTTGAAGGTGGCTCGGTCAGTGTGGCTCCTGCTGGTGCACCATCTTCTTTCCAGTTGTTTGCAACTGGATTTTGACATTTCTGAGTTCCGGGGTGTACCAGCTGGCTTGCTTGGAGGGTCTGTGCATCTTGGCAGGTTTGGTTGGAGTGACTCGGTCTGCAGAGCTGGGGATCTAACCATTAAATTCTGTATTGCTTGATCCAAAGTGCAAATGCTCTCTGTCTAAATTGTATTGGTGATTGGTTTATCCATGTCTGGCATACTTGGTATACTAGTAAGACCCTAGTAAAGTTTACTATGTACGCCCAGGGCTTGTAAATCAAATGCTACTCGTGAGCCTGCAGCACTGATTGTGCCACCAACATGAGTAGCCCTGTAAACCTGTCTCAGACCTGCGTTGCAGTGTATCCACTTGCCAGGCCAAAACCTTCCTTTTTGCTCCATGAAAGTCATCTCTAAGGCAGGCCCGATGGCCAGGGTGCAGTGTATTTAAAAGGTAGGACATTTACTGGTGTGTTTTACATGTCCTGATAGTAAAATACTAGTAAATTAGGTTTTCACTATTGCAAGGCATATCTCTCTCTAGGATAACATGGGGATTGACTTGAAACATCTTTTAAGTGTAATTTTCCACTATGAGCAGATAGAGATGTGGAGTCTGTGTTACTGTGTGTGTGTCCAAATACTTTGCACATTGTCTCTGAGATAGGCCTGACTGCTTGTGCCAAGCTACCAAGGGGGAGAGCAGGGTTTATCTTAGGTGTGTGACTCCCTTACCCTGACTAGAGTGAGGGTACTTACTTGGACAGGGTGTAATCTGACTGCCAACTAGAGACTCTATTTCTAACAGATTCCTTGTGTATGATGGCGATGCCGCCTCATTGTTTGTTGGTGTGGTCGCGGTGTTTCATCTTGAAGCTGATGGGTGTTGCATGGTAATGTCCATGGCTGATGCAGGGGTAAGCCAGGTCTCTGTAACGAAGATCACGTCGGGGTGAGGGTGGAGATGGTGTCCCAGACTTCAGTGGTACTTTGGCAGACAGATTTGGTATTGATCAGTAGGCAGCTGAGATGTTTCAGGGAGGACACGGCCTCCAGAGCTGGGTTGGCGTCGCTCTAGTCAGAGTAAGGGAGTCACAGAGCTAAAAAAAATCTTTTTTTTGAAAAAATGTCTGCTGTGACTCGAGGTGTATCAGGTGAATATTTTGTAAAAAATGAAGTGTGGGCTCCTGCGCTTCTCCCGAAGTAGCCTACGAAGGGGCCAAGTCCAAGGGACATTGACATTTTAATGTGGGTGCAGCGCCTGCCCCGCCGCTACTCTATGGGGCATTCCGAAGGGGAGGTTGCCGCCATTGTGGCTGCCCCCTTGCTGGGCCAATTACAAGTTTCCCGCTAGGTCAGCGGGTGGAACCCTCAGTTTCTGCCTGCTGGCCTAGCAAGAAACGGCCTACAGCATTGTCTCCGGCTCGTAATAGAGCCGGATGCAATTCTGTAGTGGGCAAGGTGCACCAGCACCCTCACAATGTTCACTTTCTGCAGAGCAGAAAGTGAACATTGTGAGGGTGCTGGCCAGGGAGGGCCCTGCACTCCCCATGCCAAGTGCATGGGCAGTGCAGGGGCCCCTCTGCATCCATTCTCCGCCATCCTTTTCATGGCAGTGCTACCGCCATGAAATCACTGAAGGAAAACAAAGTTGTAATCCTGCGCTGCCCTGGCAGATTAGGACCGCCATGACCGCCAGATCACCGGGATGACTAATCCTTGCAGTGCTGGCGGTCCGACTGCGGCACGACCACCACGGTCATAAGATGGCATTTGGACCGCGCATTGGCAGCGGTCCGACTGCCACCGCAAACATGGAGGTCATGAGACCAACAGGTTCATAACGAGGGCCTAATCTTTAAAACATAAATTACATCATGCAATTTGACATAACATTCATGCATTACCAAGACAATGTTAAAAAATGCAAAATGACATAATAGTGCTAAACAGTAACAAAAACTCATCTAAATATACCACAAACTCACACTACACCCACGTTTTAATCATGCATCCTGTATCCCCTTACCATCAAAACCCTTAATAAAATCCTCAAAAAGGACTCAGGGCCCTTATTATGAGTTTGGCTGTCCCACCACTGTGGCGGTAATGTCCCTCCCCGAGCATATTACAATGTTCCCACTGGGCTGACCGTGTACTTTATAACAACCTTATTTCATTTAATTCAAGGCTCAATTCTTAATGAAAAATAAGTTTGTGAATCAGGACTTAAATGTGAGGTAGATGGCATATCACAAGCCAAAAAATGAAAAGGAGCTTTTGGACAATTGTAAGCTGATGTAGGAAAGTGAAAGTCATTAGCAGATTAAGAATAGTGTAAATTCTCCCATCAATCATAGGCAACATGACACCCACAAACCATATTATCGGATAGCCCTGCCTCCTTCTTATTAAAATGTAAAAAATTATCCTTTTAATGATACTGGCATTCAAAGTTTTTTAAGGTAGTGACCAGAGGAATTGCATTACAGAAATGAATTAAGTACAACACTGCCATGAGAGTTAAATATGAATTATGTAGCTACATTAATGCCTAATGTTTATGGAAGATGCCTAAGAGAAACTTTAAGTGAAACATTTATAGGGTATGTGCATAGAAAAGTGATGTTTTGAGGCCTAAAATAACTATTTCTCTTTTACTTCCATCCAGCTAAGATGAGTTGCCACTCAGACAATTCTTAGTGGCACTCACAAACTGTGCAGTGGATTCTAGGCACCAATAATAGCAATTTGAAAAATGGAAAGGAAAGTACTTGGAGGCGCCAGAACAAATCCTAGATGGGTTTAATATAGTTATTAAAATGGATGGGAAACAAATAGACCAAGGAATCCTCTCTTACCCACCGTAAGCAACTTATAGAGTTTGATATGTAAAGTCACCATGACTCATTCTTTTTACCTAGCCAGCCATAAAAAAAATGGGAGTCATAGATTTATTTTCCTGGTGATCTAGTCATTAATTGGTGCGTAATTTTAGGCGTGGTTGCCGGTTGGGACAACTGGCATTCATTTTTGAGGACTGAAACTTATCTTTCTGCATTAAACATTTACGGAGAGCAAGGGAGGGTAAAACACAAAAAGCCGATAGACAGATAAAGAGAAAACCTGTTACAACAGAGAAAGCATGAACCTGCAAGAGTAAGATAAAGGGGCAGCAAGTGTCTGGCAGTGAATTAAAATAAATGAAGTGGATTAAAGACTGCAACGTTTAGTGGGAAAGGCCACAGGCTCCTAAAATATTAAGAGCACTAGCACACTTACTTTCACATAAGCAGCAGTACATTTAGTTGATGGCCCAGGATCACTGATGCACATGTCAAAACTGCGATAAGGTCCAATTAGATTGCCAAAGAAAAAGAACCACAGACAGGAATAAAGGAAACGTGTTTGAAACACCTTGACTAAGGAATTAAAGAAGTACAGTTTCTTCAGTTCCAAGACTTTCAGACTATGCAGGATTTAATAAGTATAAAACATGTGGTTCTACATGTTTATTTTTACAAATATGTTTGACATATCTATGCTTTGCAAAATTCATGCTTTTTGTATATTACTCTTGCCCAGCAGTGCATACCTGTTTCAGGGTACGTGCATTCCTATGAAGCCCGTGCTTTAATTGGGGATGGTAAGCCTGTGTTTCTCTTGACTGCTTTCACTTTTCACGAGCACAGTGGTTACTTACCTTAGCCATATGTTACCTCAAATCACTTTTCAAGACACAACCTGTTCATCAGCATGTGTATTATTGATTTTTATATTCTACAGGGAGACTTGCTGACCGTGACTGACCTTGACGAGCAGTTGGTATGAGTAAGTGATCAGTTATTGTTTACTCTACTGTATACTAATTGGGTCTGGGCACTACTATTAGGAGAAGTTATATTTTTGGTCCTGAGGAAGCGTCACTGGATCCTTTGTGACCACTTAGATGCGAAACATGTCGACCTAGTTCTATAGGAATTTGGAGATTGTTCATTTTCCTTACACTTACTGTGTGCGAGTGCGGTTGAGCATCACCTCTACAAGCACTCCCTTTTTTTTCTAATCTTGGCCTGGACCTTTTTCTCAACTATTAAATATGATGGTTATGGTTTAGAGCCAATTTTACTTTTCACTTTTTTCTCTCTCCTACACACATTTCTAGCTTGTGTCTACTTTGGGCATATTCACCATGAGGAGGAAAATCGTCGGCTAAAAGCCACCTCCTTCTTTGAAAGGGTTGGCCCGTCAGACAATGCAGTGCCGGTCTGACGAGGAGCTTGCCCAGTGATGAAGCTTGACATCCTATTGGATGTGTCAGGGCTGTTCTGCTCCTGACTATTCTCGCCTTTTTGTAGATTAGTTGTGTTTCTTCTTTTGTTTTCTGTTTGGAACAGTGTACTTCACAAATTATTACTATGCAGGATTTCAGTCAAGAAGTTAGTCAGGTTGGGGTCTCAGAGCCCCTTGCTTAATGGGAGATCTGCACAGACCTATCATAGACATCACTATTTCAGGCCCTGCCATGTTAGTCATGGAATGATACAATTTAGACAGGCAAAGGTCTGGAAGCTTTGGGGGGACGGGCAATGTTATTTGGTTGCCACTAGAATACTATTGTGCTGGTAGGAACATCCTAGCTCAAGATTCCCTTTTGAGATCAATAATGGGAAAGCATAATTAAACTGTACTGAAATCACTCCTCCCTCACTAGAAAAGATTTATAGTTGTATTGGCTCTTCAATCTTGCTTCACTCGTCTACCCTTCCTTGCAAATGTCATGAGTTACCAAGGCTCATCAGCAGTCATGAAACATGGAACCAGGAAAGAAACAAGAACAGTGAGAATATACAAAAAAACAAATGAGAACTATCACCTGGGGGCTATGGAAATCAATGGAGGTGGGGGCTGAGACACAGAAGGAGGGCCTTCCAGGCAGTAGCGTCTCACTTCGCTCATAAGGGGTGGGGCGGCCTGCAGGGGTGGTGTTTGGGTGTTCGGAGGGGGCAAAATTTAATAAAATAAATATTTAAAAAAATACCTGATCTGCCGCTCCTCTTTCTCCCATCTCTGCAGGCAGGCAGGGGCTCCCAGCCTGCCCTGTGACCAATCCTGATGCTGTTCAAAACAGCATCAGAATTGGCTGGGAGCACCCAGTCAGGACACTCCCTGCAGACTGGGAGCCTGTGCATGCTCTCTCCAGCCCGGCAACTTTGTTGTTGGGCTGGAGAGAGCCTACTGAGCATGTGTGTTTGGCCGGCCCAAACAGGCCAGCCAAACATACATGCGCAATGCACTCCCCTCACTGCTCGTCACTCCGTGGCCCTGCACCTTTAACAAACAAAACAATAATAAATATTCCTTATTATCATTTCATTTGTTAAAGGTTTTGCAGCTTCTGCTGCTGGCAAGGGACAACGCTTCTCTGCCCTAATGGAGGGGCCACCGCTGCTTCCAGGTCAGAGAGAAACAAAGGACCAAGTACAGTAATGGAAGAATTGCAGCCAAACAATTAAACAGCAGAAACAGGAGAAAAAAGTTACCTCACAGCTAGTTGGACGTGTGGTTCCCATTCGATCAGTTGTTTTACCATATTTATGATCTCTGCATCATGTTTTTGTTTCCTGCCTTCAATATTTCTCCCTTCTTACCCGCACTTATCACAAACATCTTCTGTTCATGTGTCAGAGTAGGACTGGCTCCAGTCTGCCTCAATCTTAAGTCATTCTCTTTTCTTTGGTGCCTCCTGGTGCTTCCAAGCTCCAGAAACATGCCTGGGTACTTCCTGTGCTCATTAACAGTATTACCTCCTACCCTCAGAGCATCAGGTGATATCCATTGTGAGTCCAGTGTTAGGGTTACACTGTCTGCTTCTCCACTTTCCATGTGAGTGTGGCGAACATACTCCTGAAACTCTTTGAAACAACATCCAGCCCTCCATTGTATCCTTTTCTCTTCTACCGTCCCCATTTGACCTGTCAGCTTGAGTGGAGTTAACTCTCAGTCTGAAGATCTTATCTAGCTGAGAGTGGTGAATATGTTCCAACTCCAAACAACCCTCCCAGGCTGTAACAGCATCCCAGCACCTTTTTTTAAAATTCCTTATTCCCCCTTTCCAGTTTGATTCTGATCTAGTGACTTTGCATTCATACGTTGTTTGAGTAACATCCGGTTGCTGATGTTGGAAAACAACACAGACAAGATGTGAAGGATGTGATCACATTGCTACAATGACACTCACTCTATGCCATGTTAGAGAAAATTCTTTATAAGGCTTCTGACTCCACCTTTTAGGGTTTTGGATACCATAGAAGGGATTGGAGAAGGGATTGGCTTAAATCCCTCAAAGATACGAGCTGTTTTGGAATGGCCTCGTCCTATCAGTGGTGAAACAAATAAGAAATGAGTTTCGCTAATTTCTATCAACATTGTTTTCAAGTTTTCTTCAACATTACGTACCCCATCATTTATTTGACCAAAAAGGGAATCTTTTTCAACTGGGATGAAGAGCAAGAAACTGCCCTTTGAGCCTTAAGAAAACCTGCTCTAATTTTTCAACATCTAGACATCAACTTCTATTCACTGTTGAGACTGTTGCCCCATCTTTTGCACCAGGTGCTGTAGTCTCAAAGAGGAAAGCTCCTCATCCTTGGGTTTATCATTCCCATGCACCAACATGTACAAAATGAATTACAGTACTTATGTAATTACATATATTATATATGTGATCAAGAAATCCTTTACACATTGACATCATTATCTAGAATCAGACAACAATAAGATCACTATGGTTATGATCACAGGAATGTGTTATATTTATCCTCATTGCCAAATGGCCTCTCTTCTTTTCTCATTTGAACTATGACATGACATTGTCACAGCCATCATACTGGGTATGCTGATGCCTTATGAAGGCAGATAGGTGAAGGAGAGGAACCATGCTAGCATCCCAGTGTATTATCCATCATCATCTTACCAAAAAATACCTAGAATCTATTTTTAGCTAGAGTCCACCTAGCAATCTGTGAATTAAACTCAAAGGTTACATCGAGAGCCTCAGAGGTAGAAAAAAGAGGCCTTGCTCTTTTGTAGTGAGGCCTTGCACCTTCCTTGCAAAGAGTTACAAGATCTAGCACTCAGCTGGTTTCATGACTTCCCAGCTGCTGTTCATACACGTCAACAGAAACCACAGCATCTAGTTAATCATCATTTTTTGGTGGCCTTGATTAGGGAACCCCCAAAGAACATGTGTAAGCCCTAGCTAAAGTTTCTCATACTTGACCTGTAAGATTACGCTAATCTCTACCCATGCCACAACCATGCTTACATATTAACATGGATAACAGCATTGAGCTACCATATTCACAGGAACTCACCATTCCATTCAAAGTAATATACTACGTTTAGTTCCCCAAAGCTGTAGAACTAATTAAATTTTTAGGTCACAATTTCCATTTACGCAGCCTTGTAGATACCGTAATTACTGACAGGGGCTCTCAATTCCCAATGCACTTCAGAGTTGAACAATTGAAAACGTTGAGTAACATGCATTCATTTCAAAACCACTAATTACCATCCCCGACTGATGGACAGACAAAGAGCGTTATTCAGCCTTTAGAGCAGTACTATAGGTATTTCCTGATGAATCACCAACCAGGCTGGTGAAGGTGGATATCCCTTATATAATCCACATATAATAATTCCTTAAAATGCTTAGTAGAAACATTACCCTTTTACTTCATTTATGGTATTCATCCTCATATGCTGTCCTTTACAGCATTTGCCCCTAAGATGGCATCAGTCACACATTTATTGCACCACATCAAAAGCATTCAGAAAATAGCAAGAAGCGTTTATTGAAGGCCAAGGCTGGCTACAGGCCACATCATTAGCTACATCATTAGGCCCTTGCTTCCTATTCCCCCGGATGTAAAGAGTGGTTAGACATAAATGACCTAATTTACAAAGGTAAACTTGCACATTGTGTAAATTTGTACTTTACGTGTAATTCACTCACTTCGTGTGGAGTTTTACAACTCCTCTTGTCTTTTAATCATGTATAGAGATCTCCACCCTGAATGTGGAGTCTCTGCACATGTACGTTTATGGAGCCCTTTGCACATAAACAAATGGAACAGGCAAACTTGCAAAACTCCTCAAGCAGTTTGTGAATTGCACGTTTCAGTACATTTTTAAGTGCTATAAAATGTACTATAAAGTGCAGTTTGTGAATCAGGCCCTAAATATTCCGGAGTGTCAGATTTGTAGGCCCAGCCAAGATTAGCACTGCCAACTAGATGGCAAATACACTCTTGTATATATTTCCTAACCCTGCTATGTCTTAAACAGTGGCTTGTCCATCTACTACAATAATTGATTGTACACCCGAGTCTGAAGTAGAAGGTGGTGTAGCCGTGTGGATGTGTCATTAATGGTTGTAATACCTAGTTGCCTAAAAATGATATGATGTCTCTTAGAGAAGATGGGATCAGAGTCATTTCTAAACACAAACCATCTGGTTCGCTATACCTATAAACTTTTCCCTATGTAATCATATATTCCTGCAAATTATCCCAGGCAATGGTATCTGCTAACCACTGGGCATTTGTTATACCTCGCTGCATAGAAAGAATGTGATACTTCTGAGAGATGATTGGACCCTCCTAATTTCTTCACACAGCCCATCTGGTTTGCCAGGACCCAAAAACCTTTCCCTAGAGAATCATATATTCCTTAAAATTGTGCCAGGGAGAATTCCTTGGGCTGGAGGGTTAGGGCTGGAATAATGTTTTCTAATTAACAAAAATTATAAAACTGTGGAAATTTATGTAGGCCGTAATATGAGAATGGAATGCATTTAATACTTCATTTATGCACAGTCCAATAGCTGAAAACATGCAGCTGCTATAGGATTAAGAGTGATTGACAAATAAGCCACTGGCTTTTCAGCATCGCCATGTTTTTGTGTGAGCACTGAGAGAGCGCAGCCCTCCATTTCACTGCAGAACACAGTAAATTATTTTGAATATTCTGGCATCCCTACTGCTGGGACATGACAGAGAATGTCTCTCAGCTATAGGAAAGCTTTCATGCATTTGTTGTCCCATGGAACTGGATCTGGTACAACTCTGTGAGTCAGCCTCAGTAAATGCTTTGCCACCAAGGAAAAGTTGTGTATCTACTGACTACAGCAGCCAACTATTCCCAAAAACATTCTGACTTCTTACTGTTTTTGGAGGACTCATTCACAACCTAGCTTTCTCTATCTTGCTTGAAACTTTTCTCGTTCCCTGTTTAAGGATGTGTTACAACTATTGGACTGCTCTCTGACAATATTGCAACTTGTTCGGAGATAGTTTATGTACATTCGCAGTCAGATGGCTCAACAAGGCAATGGTGTCTTCTTTACATGATTCTCTTATCCCTGTTGCCACAAATAGATCTTCAAAGTACTGCAGAAGAACTAAGTTGTGAGGCATGATCAATGTTTACTGATTCTTCTTTTGAATCTGATTAAAATAGGACTCTCAGTATGGCATTGTGGGACATTACACCTTGCTAATACTTTCTCTTAAAACACAAAGGAGAATAGAAACTGGCTATCCTCATGCAATGGAATTGAGAGGAAACCTTGACAAAGATTTACAACTGTAAACCACTCATCTGTACACGGAATCTGGTAAAGTATGGTGGTTGGATTTGGTACCACAGGAAAACATGGGATTATGATCTCATTGACCTTTCTCAAGTCCTGCTCTATCCTACACTTTCATTAGGCTTCTCTAATCCCATAATCAGTGAGTTGCATGGACTCCCGATTATTTCTCTCAAAAGTGGTGTTATTCATGCTTTTGTCTCTGGAGTCATTTGATATGGTGGTGCAAACTGCATTTGGTTTAACATTCATTCAGACTGGCTCTACATCTTTTTATTAGTCTGATGTATTTTCCTGTGAAATCCCAAACCTCCAGATTTACTATGTCTTTTCATTCTGAAGGTAAATCTCCAAAAGTGAACAATGGGTAAATCTCTGCTTTTTCTCCTTGTGTCAATTTAAACTCGACATCTTCATCATGGGTTTAAAATTCAACACCATTTGGTGTAAAATAAATAGTACAATTAAATTTACACAGTAGGTCTCCTCCCAAAAGACTGACGGGGCTAAATTCACAAACAACAAACTGATGACAGGAGCCATTTTTGAAACACCTACAACTTGGATCTTCTTTACCAAGAGGGGTAGGTCTGAGACGTCCACTGGTCTCAGAGTGGAACGGGTAGCTCCTGTTTCAATAAGAAATGTCACTTGGTGGCCATTAACTTCTCCTTCTACAAATGGTCCACTCTGGTCTACCTCTAAGTCTATGCTGAACCTGCAATCTACCTCCGTTCTCAGGCACCGTCATTGTGACATGTCTGAATCTGAATCCTCAGTTTTAAACATAGGAAATTCCTCAACTGCATTTTGATTTCAGATCTGCACCACATTTTGATGACTTGGGCAAGTGATTTTGATTCAATGTTGTATTACTCACATTCTGTTGAACCACAGGGGCTTGTGGAACTAGGACCATTTGAACTTGATTCTGCACTGGCACTTGCACCTGTTGTGTGTCCACATTTTGCATCTGTATTGGGCTTCTTCCCTACAGTTGATTACTAATCATTCCATCAGGACTGATCCTGCCCTCGCGCTTCCAATAGCCCACCCTGTTACAAAAATGGCAAGGAGTAATTTTTTTTAACTTTGCCACATCTACTCGTGTATTTTGATTAATCACATATCCACAATCTCTACCATGTGAGGAAACCATCCCTCCTTGAACACCTTGCATTCCTGCTTGAAATCAAAATCCTTGAGACCCACCTGGAACACCAACTTTTTGTACAGCAACACCATTTCCCACAAATGACTGATTCTCAAGACCTCTTAATGCTAATTTCATTTGGGTCAACCTAAGCTGTTCTATAAGTTTCTTCTGCTTCATCTCTTGTTCATTCTTCAATATTTTGCATATTTCAGGATCTCATCTAAACATTTTCTCTACTAAGAGATCACATTCTGCTGTATATGCTAGCTACTCTGACGCCTCAGACCAAGCACAAACTGTGAAATGAAAAATCCCATATCTGTTGGTACAAGATGTGTTTGACCTGTATGCTGCTTAAATGCTTTTACCAGTCTTTCATAATATTCATGCACCAACTCCTTCATTTCCAACTGAATTCGATTCAATCTCAGATAATTCAAATTCTTAGGAACAAGCCTACCCTTCAAGAATGTAATTGCCTCATTAAACTTAGGCCCATATTTATACTTTTTTAGCGCCTCATTTGTGCCGCTTTTTGACGCAAAAGCAGCGCAAAATTACAAAATACAATTGTATTTTGTCATTTTGTGTCACTTTTGCATCAAAAAATTATGCAAATGCGGCGCTAAAAAAGTATAAATATGGGCCTTAGTCACTACAAGAGGTGAGGGTGCATTTGTCTGAGGACCTCTTGTCGGCTCTTCCTTTTAGCCGCTATAGAGCAAACTTTCATTCTACCCACAAATCACTTGGCACAACAATATCAAAATATGTATTTAAATCAGTCCATGACACTTTCAAAATCTTAACAAATCTCTTTACTTGTGTGTGCCATTGCATAGGACTCTCCCTCACGTTTTGAAAATTGTTCATAAATTATGCAAGTTCTCTTCATCTTCATGGCACATACTCCACACTGGGAATTTCTCTTAACAGTTAAGCTGTAGTTCCCTCATCTCTCTAGTGGTGTTTTTCATTTAATTTCCATAGAATCTTATCCTTTCTTTTTATCATGGTTTATTGCCATTTGTTTTCTAATTTATCAAATTCACCCCACCTGCGGATACATTTCACTAATTCAGTACAATGCAAACTAATTCCTGAAGAATGCACGTTCCTAAACATCAACACAATTTTGTATCCTAACTCTGTTCATTTGTCATGCACTGTTGCTGCTCTCTTTATAATTTCTTTGCACAAATTAAATCAATTATTTTGCTTAGTATTGATTTACATAATCAAAGTCCAAACATCCTCTAGTTATTTCTTCTAATTCTATTTTTAATATTAGGATGTTTAGAGGCCTTTCCGCTTCTGCACCTGTTCACGGCTTGAGTAGTAACTAGCAATTGGGCTTCAGCTAATGCTTAGTCTTTCTGCATCTTCACCTTTAAAAAAATTCTGACAGCTTCTTCAAACCATGGGGGCAAAATACCATCTCGAACAAATTTATTTCACCTGGTACTGTCTGTGTTGTGAAAACAATTTTTCTTCCTTTCCTTAATGATCGAATGAAGTACCAATAATTGTAGTCTTTTACTAAAAGAGTGCTCAGTCTTTTACATGATTTGGCACTATTAACCTAGGTCAAAAATGTGTAATGGATAACTGTAAAAATTTGTGTAGCAACATTAACAATGAACCATGCCATGAAATGTAGAATTCTGTTGACCTTCACACGCTCATAAGTTCATCTAATTAATAGAATTGCTAACAATATCACAACAACTATTTTATCTAAAAATAAAATAGGAAGGAGCGAGAGGAGATGGTGTTCTGAAAAATGCATTACACTTACCATGAACTTTTTCGCTCCTATTTCTTGAGCGGCTGGGAATCGACATCCAGTAAATAGTTTACTTGCAATGTAAGAACAAATTGAATGAAACTGTTTCTTAGCTGTTTTGTTAGAGAGTTTAGTTGATGGAAACCATCCTGTTCACTTGAAGGTATTGTTTTTAGTTGCCTGAGCAATTGGTGGAGACGAAGAAAGAAGGCACAAGTTACATAATTGTGTGATTATAAATGTGTGTTCCTGCACTAGTCTAGCTAGCTACATAGCTTTTTGAAATGGTTTGTGAGGAGCCTTTTGAGAAGCTTTTTGAGATTTCTAAGGAGACGCCTTGAAGGCTTGGGCTCCTTCAGTAGTGTTTCACTCTTCTATTCTTATACTCTGTTCTCTCGCAGACGCTCTCTGAGGTAATACTCGGACTCACTTCGAGGTGCTTTATTTTTGACACTTAGGGGCATATTTGAACTCTGTTTGCACCGAATTAACGTAATTTTCTTTTTACTCTAATTCGGTGCAAAACGAATTCCATATTTATTCTTTGGTGCGAGACCAGTCTAGCGCCAAATTTGTGGAGTCAAAGTAATTTTTTGGACGTGGAAACCTACCTTGCCTTAATGAAAAGCAAGGTAGGCATTCCCATGCAAAAAATGACCCTATGGCCTTAACGCCATATTTAGACTCCTGTGCAAAAATGGTGCACAGGAGGGAGGAAGGTCAAAAAATGGGGCAAAGCTTGATTTGCCCCATTTTTTTATGCCTGGGTCAGGGCAGGCGTTAGGGGACCTGTGGCCCCAGTTCCATGGTGGAACATCATGGAATAAGCCCACAGATGCCCTCCCCAGGCCCCAGGGACACCCCAAACCATACCAGAGGAACAGCGGAGGATGGATGACCCCATCCCAGGTAAGTACAGGTAAGTATTTTATTGTGTTTTCTAATGTGCCATAGGGGGCCCTGAAATGGTCCCCCATACACTGCACAGGGTGCAATGGCCATGCCCAGGGGACCCTGGTCCCCTGTGCTGGCCATTGGGTTGGTGGCCATGACTCCTGTCTTTTCTAAGACAGGAGTCATGTGGTATGGATGGTTTTGCGTCAGAAAATGACTCTAGGCAGGTTAGAGAAATTGTTTTGCTCTAACCTGCCTAACGTAATTGTTTGGTGCAAAACCCCCTTCTTCCATACCACCAGCCCCACCCGACTTACGTAATGTTTTTTACACTAGCTTACCCTTTGCACCATTCCATAAATATGGTGCCCGTCTGGTGCACAGAAATGGTGCAAGCCGGTGCTAAACATTTTGGTTGAAAACTGCGTTAGTGCAGTTTTGCCCCAAAAAGTATAAATCAAGGCCCTAGATTCTATCTGAGATATCTTACTTGAAATTTGATTTGCTCTTAACCTCTACTGAGTTTTCTAAATGCTTTCACATCTTTAATTTATTAAATCTTTATGGGTTCCTACAATGAATAGATCTTCTTTTATTAAACCATCCTCTAGATTAGACTGGGATATTAAATTGTATGGAACGCAGTTTAGGCATTGTTCTGTTAATATGATTACTGATTCTGTCAATAAAGATGAGAGACTAAGAGGTTCAAAAACAAAAATACTTAATCTTATACAAAACTCTCATCATTGACCCCCAGTAGAAATGTCCTTATAAAAAAAAAAATATGAATGCGTTGTTTGCAATTTCTATTTATCTCATTAAACACCTCAAAGTTCCTTCACCTATGGTCCATTAACAGTTCAGGAAAAAAATATCAATAATGAGATGATTTCCACCCTCCAGCACTGTCAGGATATCTGTTTAAAATTAAGTTGGAAGGGGGGTCAAACAGCCAGTTGCTAAGAGCAAGATCTACCTGAACCTGCCATAAATAACATCACTATCATAACACCCCCCACCATGTTATTCAAAGACTCAACTGATTCAGACAGGGAAGTAATTTAAAACTTTGGAAGGCTAGGCAATGGTGTCTGGTAACCACTAAGCTGCTAACTGTTGTGTGGCTCGAAATCACCTAGCTCAGGCTTTCCACTTTTAAGTCAAAAGTCACAGAGCATATTTAACTAATCTCCATTCAGGGTTCTTTGCTTAGCAGTGGTTCATAGTTGTATTGGCTCGCTGCTCCGACTGATACCCTAATCAACATTTGGTCTCATCGGCACCTCTCCTGCCACACATGATATTTCTTCAAATTTCTAAGTGCTTAGTGGCTCCATCTGGATCTCAGTTCATCTCCTGACAGAGAGTCAGTCAGCTCGCGCGTTTATGAACAGATGGCAGTCCAGACCTGGTATTCCTGAAAAGAAAATCACTGCAGCAAGCACTCCTGTGTTTGTATTCCTTCTTCTCCATTTCCCCTTCTTTCTCTTGAGAGGTATTTTAGTGGTTGGGACTTCCAGTTAGAGTCAGGGATGGCAGGGATTCTCAGCTGATCCACGTCCTGTGCGGAAGCTTGATATTCAGTCCTTTTTTATGTAAATGCTTCCTTAGATGCCTTGATGCTTATATTACCTAAGCAACTTCCACATTCTTAGGAGCTATTTTCGATGTTTTTTTTTATTTCAGCACATTAACAGCCATAGAATGTAAGTATATGACATATGACAATCAACTCTTGGTTTTTAAGGAAGCCTTTGAGACTGTTGCCATTATTTAGAAGGAGCTAAGCATAGAGTCATGGCCTGGACTGATCACAAGGATGTGGAGGACCTCAAGGCAGTGAAATGGGCTGTTCCACAACATGCACATTATATTCTCTTGATTTGCTTTTTATGACAATAAAATCACCTATAGACCTGTAACATCACGGGAAAGCAGAGCCTTTATTTCTGCCCTCCACAGGAGGAAGTTGAATCTAGGTGCACCTAGTATCAAAGCAATCCTGCCCTTTGCTGGAAAAGAAACTATGTAATTCTTACATTCCTCAATCTAACAAATATTGATAAAGGATCATATTTATTTCCCAAAGGGAAGCTTTTTTAATGCCTACTCTTGAATTACAGGATTAAATTCTTCATGCCACATTTGCAGGTCATGCTGAAATATGGAAAATACAAGTAGTCATGGATTTTTGTTGGCCTTGTTAGTCTCAATGTGCAGAACATCAAGTGAAAATTTGTACTGCTTCTGTCCAGTACTCAAAAATCATGTAGACAGTTACGTACATTACCCACATCCAGGCAACCCTGATCAAACTTATCTATGGACTTTATTAGAATTTCCCACTTCTCAAGGTAACATGAATTTGTTATCAAGGTACTTTCATATGCACATGGTCCACCTGCATGGACTACCTGCATTTATAGTCATAGATAAGGCTCCTCAATTAGTGGCAACCTTTTTGAATGCTTTGCTAAAATATTGAAAAACTATTCATTTCAAGTCCACCAATTAACACTCCAAGATTGATCGCCAGATAGAGAGATTGAACATCATCTCTGCTGTTTTCTCATGAACCATGAAGAGGAATGGATGGTAGGGCTCTCTTTAGCAGTGGTGTAAAAAAGGCCCCCTGAGTTCCAGGGGGCCCACTCAGCACAGTACCCTGTGCACAGGCGACAGGCCCCTGACTGGGCCTGGGGGAGGGACCTTCCAGGTACCTTGAAGGTGGGCCCCTCAACTTTCATAACAACACTGCTCCTTAGCTGAGTTTGCTTACAACAACCCTCGGCTTGGATCATAGCTTACTTTCCTTTCTACTGTACTTTTGGATTTTGTTTAAGGGTACAGCCTTTCAATCTTGCCCTCTCTACTATTCCTTCTTTGCAAATGTTATTGGATCATCTAATAAAAATACAGTAACTAGCATACCTTCATTTGAGAATGTTAATAGGGGAGTACAGGAAAATGTGCTTTCAGACATTGCAGAGTGGCTCCACAATACAAGGAAGATGACTTAGAATGGCTTTCTACAGCATGGAGTTATGATTCAACAAGTACTGCATTGTTTTCCCGTTAAACCAGTAGTGACTGCCCCAGTTGATCCTCCCACCAATAATGCTAGTTGATAGTACACCAGAATATTAGGGAGAGGCTGTCCTATGTTTTACAGTTCGCAAAGGGTGTTAACACTGAAATTTTACTAATGAATATTCATGAATTCTGAATGTTAAATCTGCATAGAAAATGAGTTAACATAGGAAAAATGATACACAAGTTTGAAAATGTGCCCACTTGAGTGACCACCAAAAATCATGAGGTGTACTTATTAATAGCTTCCTAATGTAAAATGTTGAGCTTATATTTGGATTAATATAGTAATATGTCATATTAATGGTTATGTATTATGTATTTTCTTTAATAATAATAGGCCTTAACTTAGCAAGGTCTTGGGCCTAGTTGTACAGCCTCATATCAAGTTGCATTGCTTAGACAAATTAAAAAATGGCTGTTTAGAGAATTAAATTGTAATTTTCCATTGCATTGATCGAATGTTAATAGCTAGAATTATTTCCCATGAGAACTGCTTGCTAGAATATGTTGCGCTAGCTAAGGATACTTTGTATAACTTAGTGTGTCTAAAGGCAATATTCCTAGGAGTTAATAATGGATGCACTGAATGGAGTATATGCTGATACAAGTTTGTTACTTGACGAGCCCAACAACGGGAATAAGAGAAGAGGAGCCAATCATCGACATGTGAACAATGGTTTAGTAAATTCTTAGAATTGAGGTTCTACTTTTATTAGACTAAACGTAAACATACAACTCTTTGACCGATAGAGCCATAGTTAGATGTTTTCCAAATTTGTGTTGACTAAATTGTTTTGCATGACCTCCAAACATGCCATTCTAATCAGAAGGTTAGCTAGGATACTCACTGATTGATGCCTGTGAATATTAACAACAGTTGATGTCTTTCTTTGCTGAATCTAAATGTATGTCATTTCTATTGCACAGCTATTCTTGCTATTGATTTGTACTGTAACTCTAGAATATATAGTGATTCAAGCTCTGATTAAATTGAGGTTCTTTTGTATTGTTTCTGTATGCTTATCATTTGATTTTGAGACTAAGGCCCTCATTATGAACACTGCGGTAAACACCGCACCGCCGGCGGTAACAACCGCCAATAGACGTGCGGTCCGAACCCCCAAATAATGAACCAGCTGAAACACAGGCATCCTGAAAACCACTAACTGCCGTCAGAGGAGTGCTGGCACTGACAGCAGGGCCCGCCCACATACCGACAGACAGGCCCTACCCATGCATCAAATAATGAAACACTAGACCGTCGTCAGTTCCGGGGGGGCGGGAACCACCGCCACACAAAGCCAGGCGGAAATGAACCAAATATAAGCAAACACTCACCGAAGGCTCACACAACACACCGAAGCAGCCGTGGAGAGAGATGCGGATCATGTCAGCCCTTCTCCTTGCCATATACCTCCACGAAGAGACCGCCGATGAAGACGACGACGGTAAGTACTGCAACCTACTAAACAAGGGAAGAAAGGGCACAATTACATAACCACCCACTCCACCCACCCTGCAACGCTCCCACAACCATTCACAGCAGCACAAGCCATACACCCCACTTAACCGACACAAGGCAAATCCAACCTGCCCAAAGTACATACATGTGCCCAACACCCCCAAACAATGAAACGAGAGACCACAGATCCAGAGCGTCCCTCAAACAACACAGGCTACACATTAACCTTTATTGTTTTCACTGAGCAACAGAAGTGCATATAAGGCCAATGGCCAGTCTATAGTCACAGAAGTCCGATGGGCCCCAATGGCCTCAACTTGACTCCCAAAAGTGCAATGGTACTCCACCTCATAGGGGCAACAATGGGCATCCAGGCCCCTCAGGGAACAGGGGCATGGGTTGATGGGGGTGGGGATTTACGACTGGGAGGGGGGCTTAGATTTCCATTTGGAAAGTGGAGGGGGCTTAGGTTTTTTCACAGCAGCTAGTGGAGCGGACTTGGCCTAGGGTGCGGCAGATGTTCCTGGGCCAGCACCGGATCTCTTCCTCACAGGGGAGGTAGCACGGCAATGGGAAGGGTGGACAGGGGCGGGCTGTGACACGTGAGGAGTGGACAGGGCAAGGAGGTGAGCACGTTTAGGGACGAGACGGGTGGGCCAGTGGGTTCAAATAGGTCACCACAGGATAGGAAAAGTTTCTTAGGTGCAATTGGGGTGGACCTCGAGGAAGGCGTGGGAGTGGAGGCAGAGGGAGTGGTTGTGACAGGTGTAGGTGTGCGTGACCTGGGTGCAGGTGACTGACAGTATGCTGAGTTGTTGTGGATGTGTGATGGGTGGGTGTTTTGGTGCGTTTCAGTGTCTTGGGAGGAGGAGGGTGGACACAGTGGGACAAGACAGGCTGCCAGTGTAAATGGATGTTGTGTGGGTGTCTGCAAGTCTGGTGAGTGTGCTGCATGTGTCAACTAAAGTCGTTGTGGTGAGTGCAGGTGTGATGACTGGGGTGCATGAATGGATGTGTGCTATTGTGGTGACTGAAGGAATAGGGTCATCAACATTGAATGAGGGTGCAGTGCCTGTGGATGTGCATGTACAGGGGCCAGACAGGGAGGCGGAAGAGGTGGACACACTGGGGTAAGTGGATGTTGGTGTGTGTGCATGTGTATGTTGGCTGTGTGTATGCTTGTGGTGGGAGGTGTGGTGTTTGTGTTTTGAAGTGTGCTTCTTGTGTGTTGAGGTGTGTGCCTGCGTGTCAGAATGTGTGCTTTGGACGGGTGAAGGGAGTGGGGTGCTGGAAGGGGTAGAGGTGGTTGGAGGGGGGACGGAATGACCAGGAACAATGGCTGCTGTCTAAGAGGAGGCCAGAGCCTGAAAAGATCTCTGTAGGCCAGACACGGCACCGTGAATGCCATCCAGATAGGCATTGGTCTACTGCACCTCTGATGCTAGCCCCCGTTTGGCATTGACAATGGTTGTCTGCCCTACGGAGATGGTTCTCAGGAGGTCAGTAGCCTCCTCCGTGAGGGCAGCAGGGCTGACTGGGGTGGGGAGGAGGTACCTGGGGAGAAGGAGATGCCCACCCTTCTGGGTGAGCAGGCACGGGCAACTCAGTGGGGAGCAACTGGGAGGGCGGTGATGGTATGGGGCGTGGCAGAAGATGGCACAGTAGGGGTGGGCCCTCTAGGGTCCGCCACCGCCAGGGCGCTCCAATCGGAGGAGGAATCAGAGTCACTACCTCCAGTGGTAGTTGTCTCCCCGTGGTTCTCCCCTCGCCCTCCAACCCACTGGTCGCCTGGCATCAGACGACTCTGCCTCCGAGGATCCGTGGGCCACTGCCTCACCACTCGACGGTGCCTCAGCTCCCTCACCAGATGATGCTGATGTACACACACAACACAAGAGAACAGGGATGAGGAGACAAAACAGGAGAGACACTTGTAAATAGCTGAATGGAGGTACATTAGTGGTTCACACATACACCCACCCAGAAAACATTCCACCAGGCAGCACCTACCGCTATGAGCATGGCTATGCCCCTGACTAGTGACCAGAACCCTGCTCTACAGCCATTCCCCAATGAACATAAGGGCCTGACGTACTGCAGACTTGACCCTTACACCCCTACTCCCACGGGGCCATTATGTAGATGGACATCAGTCAGAGTCCCTGCCACTAAACAGCATAAATATAAACGCACACACACACATCCATCAAGGAGCCAAAATATGGTATATGTACTCACCCCCTTGTGACTGCTGTGCAGCCTTCAAGCACCGATCCAGGTCCGGGTACGCCACCGCCAGGATGCATTGCATAAGGGGGTCAGTGCCCGACGGGCACCCCTTCCTCGTTGGGAGGACTTCCCCAGCTGGGCCTCACAGATCTTCCTCACCCAGCGCCACAGGTCGTCCCACCTCTTCCTGCAGTGGGTGCTCCACCAGTTGTAAACGCCCAGGGTCCGCACCTCCTTGGCGATGGCATGCCAAAATCCCCTCCTCTGGTGGGCGCTTACCTATAAGGTACACACAGAAAAGTAACACTGAGGTCAGACAATGTGCAATCATATACAGCTGGCTATACGTCCACTATGGGACGGACATTTAAAACAGCCGAACACCACACACACGCAGCATGTCAGGAACCCTGGACCATACAGTGTCACAAGCGCACACATGTATGCAGCCAACAACCACCATTACAGACATCCATGCCCCCCAATCCTCCTACTCCCCTGTACCTCTAGCCGACCGTAGAGCTTGGCGTACAGGGGCAGGACCCCGTCCACAAGCTTCTCCAATTCCTCGTTGGTGAAGGCCGGGGCCCTTTCCCCTGCAACATGTGCCATTTCCATGACCAGAGGCAGGACACAGCAGTACAATCAGTGGAGTACCTGTATGCACGAGATCAGGGAGTCAAGTGAAGTTGGGGTGACGAGTTCGCGTACGCACCGCGGCGGTGTGCACCGCCACCGCCGGCGGCGAAGATGATACGCTGAGAATGCCCATTGACAACCATGTTAACCAATTAATTTGGGCACAGCGGTAAACTCCCCCTTACGCTATTACATCAACCACTAGCGATATGAGTTCACTTCCACAACGACACTTCTGGATTACAGGGGTCGCACATTTTGGCCTTAACTACGCAGTTCTAAAACCCTCATCAGCACAATGCAGGCCCTATTGTCCCCTAAACACCCATAGGCATGAAACAATATACATTACCTAACCGGACCAGTCCTGATATATCATTGTGGTCATGTTGCTGTAATGTCACACACACTAAGCATTTGTGTCGTCGACAATCATGGCAGCAGTGCTGAATGAGAAACAATGTGTGCAGATGTATGTGTGTCCCTCACACATGTTTTCAACTCTTCCTAGGTACAGACCCTTGTGGCGGGGGAAGGCCCCATCGGTGTAAGACCACTTGTTGATTTGCGGACCATGGTGGAGCGTCACATGATTATCAATTACAGACTCACTCGTGCTACTATTGATGAACTTTGTGCATTACTGGATCCAGCACTGAGACTGGCTAATCGTAGTCAGCATGCCATCCCTACTGAAGTGCAGGTGCTCTCTGCACTCCATTTCCTGGCCACGGGCTCATTTCAAGTGACAGGGGCATGGGTGCAGGTTTTTCACAGCCAATGTTTAGTATTATACTGTCCAGATTCCTGAATGCATTTGTACGACACCTGCAGTCCTATGTGAGTTTTCCCCAAAGTGCTGACCTCCCTGCCATCAAGTCGAACTTCTATGCCTTTGCCAACATACCCCATTTGATAGGTGCCATCGATGGCACCCACATAGCTAACATCCCCCCAAGAGTCAGTGAACAGGTGTACAGAAACAGGAAGAACTTTCATTCCATGAACATTCAATTGGTGTGCACTGCAAAACCAGTACATCTCACATGTGAATGCCATGTTCCCTGGATCAGTCCATGATTCCTTTGTGCTGAGGAACAGTAGTGCGCTACACAAAATGGAACAACTACAAGAGGATAGAGGGTGGATCATAGGTAGGTGTTTCTGACACTTATTGCCACATAGCAGACAGCCAGGCTGTCTGCCTATCAGGGCTGTCAATGACAGTCCAGTTTTGCACCATTTTCTAAGTGATTCTGGCTATCCCAACCTGCGTTGGCTCCTGACACCAGTGAGGGATCCTGGAACAGATGCAGAGAGGAATTACAATGAGGCCCATGGACGTACTAGGAGGGTGATAGAGCGCACAATAGGTCTCTTGAAGGCTAGATTTCATCGCCTACATATATCTGGCAGTTCTCTGGCCTGTGGGCCTGAAAAGGTGTGTAGAAAAGTGGTGGCCTGCTGCATGCTGCACAACGTGGCTGTGAGAAATTCTATCCCTCTCTTGGAGTAGGAGGGTGCTGTATATCCAGACCAGCTTCCTCAGACAGGGGATGAGAGTGATGATGATGATGAGGAGGGGGAAGATGTAAATTCCAGAACCCAACTGATACAACTTCCAGTAACTCTGTGGGACAATTCGATGAGATTGCTGTCTGTGCAGCATACTGTCAGTGTGCCTTGTCATCTAGGGGGGTGTTGGGTCAATACTCATTGCCACTGTGACACAACAAGATGTAATGTATGTGGTGCATTTCCTGCTCCTCAGATAATAATAAATGAGTTATCATACAGTTGCATCCGTACTTCACTTTGTTTCGACATAATGACAGGGGACATTGTAACAGGTGAACTAGTGTTTTATTTGGTGCAGGGATTAAATCGTGCAGATTACAGTGATGGGAGTGGGCTACTGGTGGTTGTATAATATGGCAACATGGTTGCAGCATTTGTTGGCATTAGTGGTAGGTCCATCTATGTTTACAGGAGTTTGTTGTAGTTTTCACACGGTTTGGTAGTTGATTCAGTGGGAGTCTTGGAGGACAGTTCTTGCCAGAGTCACTTCTTTGAGGGGGCCTTGGTCTTGGTAGGTGTTCCAATGCCATATGTGGGCCTGAGGGTCCATTTGGGTGTCTAGTGTTGGCCTGTACGGGCTGAGATGGATGTCCCCTGTGTCTCCTGAGAGGGTGGAACATGTGCAGTTGCTGCTGATGCTGTTGTTGTCTGGTCTGTAGCCTGGCCTGTAGTAGGGGCTTCCTGGTCTGTGTGGGCCTCAGGCTGTGTTGGGACAAGGTGCAGCAGTGCACCTGCTATGCTGGCCATTGTGGCATTGTGCAGTTTCCATGGCCTCTTGGTGGTGTGCTAGCTGCATCCTTTGACTCTGCTCCAGGGTGGATTCTATCTGGGCCAATCTGTCCTGGGTATTGTGATATGCTCCCAGGACCTCAGAGATCAAGTCCTGGGCTGCAGCATCCATCCTGTGGCTTCCCACCTGGGCCACTGATGCCCTCCCACTGGGCCTAGCCCCCTGTGCCTGTGTCCCCTGCACAGGTCTGGTGGTACTGGGGCCATCGTCTTCCTGCATGTTGGTAGGGAGTGACTGTGGGTTCTGTCCATGTGTTTCACCAGTCTGTAGCCTGGATACGCAAGTGAGGAGATGGGTGCCCTGGGCTGATGTTGTTGGCTGGGTGGTAGGGCTGTCAGTGGTATCCTGGGTGGGGCTGCTGGATGGTGACAGTCCAAGACTGTGTGAGGGGCCAGGGTGATCATCAATGTCCAGGGTTCCATCCCCAGTGTTCTGGTAGGTGCCTCTATTTTCCTGTGGGGCACTGCCACTCCTTGTCCTGTCCATCAGGGTGGCATGGGTGGTGGTGCCTGTTGGGGAGAATGGACATGTCTGTTACCATTGCATTATCGGATGGGGTGCAGCGGACTGGGCAGTTTTGTGCAGGTTTTCACACTTTGGGGCCATGCAGGATGCTTTTGTGAGGTTAGCATTGCTTTTTGCTTAGGATGTGGAGGTGCATTGCAGGTGCTGTATGCCATTGTGATTCCTTGCAGGGGTAGGTAGTTGTGCACAGGGGAAGGGATGTGGGCCTGTTGGTGGGTTTGTGGGCATGCAGGGGGGCTGAATGTAGTGAGTGTAGCCTGGGTGGGGTTGTGGTCCTTATGGTAGTTGGAGGGGTGAGGTGGTGCATGCATTACAGGTGTGATGGAGATGGGGTAATTGTAGATGACTTACCCTAGTCCATTCCTCCAGTGAGTCCAGTGAATCCCTCAGGGTGCAGAATGGCCAGCACCTTTTCCTCCCAGTCAGTGTAGTCAGGTGGTGTTGGTGGAGGTCCTCCCCCAGTCTTCTGGATTGCAATGTGGTGCCTGGATGCCATGGACCTGACCTCCCCACGCAGGTCATTCCATCTCTTGCAGATGTCGTCCCTGGTGCGTGGATGGTGTTCCACTGCATTGACCTTGTTGACTATTGTCTGCCATAGCTCCATCTTCCTGGCGATGGGTGTGTGCTGGACCTGTGCCCAGAATAATTGTGGCTCCACCTTCAGGATCTCATCCACCATGGTCCTTAGCTCCCTTTCTGTGAAGCATGGGTGTTTAGGGGGTGGCATGGTGAGTGTTGTGAATGGTGTCTTGTGTGAATCTAGGTGAGGGTTCTCTTGTGTGGTTGGGTGTATGTATTGTGTATTGTGGCGTTTGGTGTCTGCTTCTGCGTTTCTCTGTATTAGTTGGCCTAATTTCATTGCAAAGGATTGTGGGGTGTGTCTGTGAGTGTTTTATAGTGTTGTGGATGTGTGTCAGGTGTGTTGGTTTCAAACTTGTCAATGTATGCATTTCTTGCTGTTGGGTCCACTTGCCGCCTGTGGCGGTCTATACCGCCAATGGTCATTCAGCTTCCACTGACCGCCGCAGTGATTTGTGCTTCATTATTTGGAGGGCGGGGAGTTTGTGTGCTCGGCGGTGGCAGGGTGGGAGGTCCAGCATTTCCACCAACAAGGTCCTGGCGGTGACTGGTGACAGGGAGTTTTTTGTCGGTTTCTGATTTTTTCATCATTATATGGCAGGTTTCTGTTCACCGCCAATGGTGGTCTTCTGTTCGCTGGCGCCACGGCGGTCGGCGGTGTTTACCGCCGTGTTCATAATGAGGGCTTAAGTTACGTGATATTAGCATTGTTAATATAGGGAAATAAACATTCTAACTTTTACACAAGATGTGGTTATTCATGGCCCAAGGGTCATGGTGTGTGGAAATTACTGACTCCCAAGATTATTGATTTTATTGATTGGTATTGTTATTGATTTGAATTGGAACTGAGTCTTATGGTGGGAGCTACTCTAAGCACAGTCAAAAGGTCAATTGAACCTCTAATTCATCCCTTTATAAACTAATGACAAACAACCAAATAAGGTCCTTAAAAACCCATCATAAAGGTCTGGTACAGGATTAGTCCCCTGAAAATAAAATAATTTGCAGAAAGTTTGGATTTTCAGATTCAATGATACAAGGTGGAGAGAAAATGTATCCCTAAATACTTAGAATGACTTTCCCAGAACCTCAGAGCTTGCCAATGATTGTTTGATATGTGTTTCTGGCATTCTAGTGACAGAGTGAATGGAATGGGTTTTGCACTTGCACAGGTTATGCAAATCTCAGGTGAATTGTGATGTTTGTGAGTGCTTTGGGAGTTTTTTTGTGCTCCAAATGAAGTTGTTAAAGGAGTTTGCGTACTCCTAAGTGTGAGAGTTGAGAAGTCGCCAAACTTCACATGTGTGTGGCGCTTTGTGCTAACAAATCGTCCATGTGGTTGTTGGTATACAGGTCCTGCGAGGTCTAAGACTCTGGATTATATTGAAAAGTGTATGGGACAATTGGTTTTTGTAGCAATTTGTCTGGTTAAATAGGTCAATTGGGCATGGTTGACAAACTTGAGAGTGCGTGTTAAACTGATTGAAAAGTTTAACGACTGAGATCTGGCGAGTCCTTTGTGCACCAGGACAGACCCACTGATCAGTTGAGAGTAAAATTTGTGTGTCGAATTTTGCTTGTGAATCGGGGAAACTGAGAAAGAAGGAGTAGCTGCTAGAGTAAAACACCATCAGTGAAAAATCTGTAAGGTTTCTGAAGCAATTGTGTTACCCCACCTGTAGTAAACAGACAAATTGGGTTTTGATCTTGTTAAGTGTTCGTAATAATTTTTGCATTCATTGAATGTGATTCCAAGTTTGGGAGGACAAGCCACAAGACTTTGTCAGCTGCTGTACATGTGAGTGTGACGTCTTTAGAGCCGCGCTGAGATAGGTTGGTTAGTGAGAAGGGTTACGCACGGATTGGCGATCAACTGTGAAGTGCAATTGGTTGAGAATGTCTTTGAAAAGGATTCTGATATTCTGATTTGATTTGGAATAACATAAATGTTGCAGAAATGAAAAATTTTAAAGCTTTAAAGAGTGCCTGAAGGGGACATATGTATCACAACGAGTATAGGAGATTTTGCACCCCCAGAAGGGACACCATCTTACGTTGTAATCAAAGAAAAGGATGCTGCGCCATGCCTTTGGTTGAAACAATCGTGCAAAGTAAAAGAGAAAGGTGGGAGGTTAGCATTCCCTGCCCATTGAACATTCAATGTGAGGAGCCTAGAGAATTTGAGGAGGTTGCTATACGATTGGAAACCTCCTCTGAGACCAGCACATTTTGAGGCATTAGCATTCTGGGAATTAGTAGCCAGAGAGGAGAATGAGAAAGACAGAAAAGACACTAGTGGAGGCTAGATGGGGCAGCAATCATAAAACTGGAGAACCAAGACTTTACAGGGAATTAAGTTGTTTCCTGCTATTACACAAGACAGCGAGAGAGAAGAAAGGAAAACTACCAGAAAGACAAACAGAAGTCCCTCTGAGAGTAGGGAGTGGAGATCAAAAGAGTCTAGGAGACCCTTAACACTTGAGGAAGAATCAGATGATGAAAAGTTCATCTTATAGATACTGAGAAATCGACCCCCACTGTATGCAGCACAAGAGAGTGGTCCGAGCACTAGTGTAAACCCTTCGGCACTGACACAGGTTAACATGACAACGAGTCCAGTACAGATTAATTCTAGCATGACACAGAGCCCAAGACAGAGCAGTCTTAATCTGCCTACTACATTGACAGCTCAAAATCAGATGCCACAGCCAAATGTCCCGAGAATTTACTCTGAGGTACCCATTGTGGAAAGTGCCACAAACCTAGTAGTGCGAACAGGACAGGTTTTCCCGAAACCAACATTGGTTCAGACAGAGTCAACTCCACTCTTACTGCCTCAAGTGCAGTCACAAGCAATGCCAAAGTACACACCTAAAACAGGGACACAGACAGAGGTGTCCGTACTAATGCGTGAGAATACGGCAATTATGCACAGTCAGAACCCGAACGTTAGACCAAGCCCAGACGCTGTATCTGTACCTGTCACCGCTGGCCCAGTCATACCTTTGTTTGCCCATGAAATTAACAGTACAAATGGAGTCAGAATTCAATGAAGGGAGGACTAAATGAGAGTGCCAGAGTAGTCCCTCCTGTGGGACAGACCTTTGACAGAACAGTATCATAGTTGGATCTTAGTCCATTTGGAGTTCATCCAAATACTGGATCAGGGTCAAACATCAGAAATAACCTGAAGTTAATGACACTGCAGTCTCCAAAACAAACTGTACATCCGTTACCAAATATCCAGCCCAAAAACATTTCACTGCAAGGTTTGACTGCCCAACAATTGACTGAATGGTTAGATAAGCTGAATACCCCACAGAGTGCTCCTAGGGGAGAGGAGTACTTAAACTATATGAGACTGGGGATGGAAGTAGGGGAACTTAGCGAAGGAACTATGGGTGTGAACAGTCTCAAATCTTAAACTGAAGCAGAATTGAGATACCTGCGTCCGAAAATTACAAGAGAGGCAAGCGAGGTGCATCAAGAGTTAGCAGACTTAGCAGAGAAATACGACATAGAAATAGAGAAAACAAAACACTTGAAGAGGAGTTAGAGGTTAGATTTTGACTCCAAAGGTTTCAAATTCATGGGAGCAGCAGGAATGAAGACACACCTTAGGGAGGTACTTCAAAGCATCCAGACATGGGGAGCATTGGACAAGTGGGAAGGCAGATGGGTAAAGAAGAAAGATAAAAGGAAAAAGGATTCCGCAAACCTTACTGCAACTGTGCAACAGGTTGAGGACCTGGTAAAAAGTTTACCAATGAGAGAAATTCCAGGAGGGCATTTTGTCCACGTCTCTTGGAGCAGAAGTGACATTCTGTCCTTTACAAACGTTTATCCCAGGTTGAGAGAGAAACCAGTAGAATGGTACCAGCAGACAGACAAGTTTGTGAAACTTGCAAAGTGCCTGTGGGAAGATTTGAACACTCTACTAGAGATAGTAGTTCCAGAAGACTTATGGATTGAGTGTACGAAAAGTGTAGATTGGCCGACAAAGGAACCAGAGAGAGACCCGATTACAAGTGCACCATCTCAGAGATGATGAAATGCTACTCTAAAGTGATTGAATTCTTGAAAATTAGAATTTCGCCCCAAAATAATGTTTGGCAGAAAATAGACAGGACAGCCCAGGAAGTGAAAGAATCAATAGATGTTGTTGCAGGGGTTTAAGCATTACAGTGGAACTAAAACAATTGAGCCAAAAGACATGATTCATTTTGTGTTCAGATTTGTGGAAGGATTGAGACTTGAAATTAGCCAGATGATTAAGAGTCATTTGATTTGCTGGCAAGTGAAGTCAATTGATGAGGTATTGCAGTATGCAAAGTACTGTAGTGACAAGATTGAATTGAAGCAGAGAAAGTTGAAAGAAAGGGCAATGGTGATGCAAATCAGAGCGGCACAAACAGGGATGCATGGAAATTGTCCACAAAAACAGCAGCAGCAGGGAAATGTGGTATTTCAAAATCAGGCGAGAGGTAGAGGTCGCAGAGGAATGAAAAGTGTAAACTGTAGTTCAGATTTGGGTACGATAGTGGTTCAGAGAGATGTACAGGGAATGAAGAGACTGTCGCCTTGTCACGCTTGCGGAGGAATCGGACATTGGAAGCTGCAGTGTCCGATGATGGTACAGGAAGGTGTTGTTCAGCAAACAAGTGACATCAATTTGTTCCAAAACATGAGAGGCCCGAGAATGAGGGGTCATGATCTAAATTTTCAAATTTTCAAACTAATATGATTCAGATGCAAAATTTTCAACCCATGCAGCAGGTGCGAATGCCACGTGTGCAGACAGAATAGTCACAGCCAATGCAACATCAGGTTCAAATGGTTCCTAGACAGCAAGTCCAAATACCACAAGCCCCAATGGAGCAGCACCAAGTGATGCTTCCTCAACAGGTCACAGGTCACAGGTCAAAGGTTTAGCCAGAGTAATAACACAGTAGAACAATTCCCGTTACACAGTGAGAATGGAATAAACAATGATTGGGTGAACGAGAGTTCGGATGAAAAGTAATGTGTGCTTGCAGCTTCCTTAGAAGTAGATCAGAAAGGTCCTTATGTGAAGGGAAAAGGAATGGGTCACAAAGTTTCATTTTTGCTTGACACAGGAGCTACACGCTCCACAGTTAGAACTGCAGAAGCTCCAAACCTGCCCCTTTTGGGAAAAACAGTCCAGATTGTAGGAGTAGCGAATCAGTACTTGACCAACCCAATTACAGAACCAGTTCAGGTTAAAATTGGCAACTTTAAAGGATTGCACAAATTTGTAGTCTGTAATTCAAGTCCAGTATCCCTAATGTGAAGGGACTTGCTGTGTAAAACAAGATGCTCAATTACTTGTTCAAATGATGGCATTGAGATACAGACAAACAGTGATGAAATAATAAATGAGAAGTACCCCCTGATTAGTTTCTTTCCAGTTTTCACAATAAAGGATCTTCCCTCTTGCTTGCAAGGAACCATTAAAGAGAGAGTGTGGGATTTGACAGGGAAAGACATTGGTCTGATAAAGGGAGTTGAGCCAGTTAAGCTTCTGATAAAGCTGAACTCAATCTTTCCCCAGATTCCCCAGTACCACATGACACAGGACATCATTGAGAAGGCTGCTCCCATAATTGCAAAATTTGTGAACCAAGGGGTTTTGAAAGAAGTATTGAGCAGCCCATATAATTCACCGATAATGGGATTGAGGAAGCCCGGTGGGAAAGTTCAGATTGTCCAAGATCTGAGAAAAATAAATGACGCTGTGATTAAATGTTGTCCCCTAGTGCCAAATCCAGCTGTGATTCTGTTTCAGATTCCATGTCATGCTGAAAGGTTCACCATCATAGACTTGTCACAAGCATTCTTTTCTGTACCTCTTCATGAGGATAGTCAATTTCTCTTCTGTTTCAAATTTTAAGATCAAGTTTACTGATGGTGTAGAATTCATCAAGGGTTTTCAGAATCACCTTTCATATTCAATCAGATATTGAAAAAGAACATGTAGTCATTGGAAATGCCTTTCCAATCGACATTGGTCCAGTAAATTGATGATTTGTTGATTGCGTCCAAAACAAAAAAAGAATGCAAATACAAGACGATTGCATTACTGAATCATTTGGGAAAGAATGGCTATAAAGTGTCCCCACTTAAATTATAATACTGTCAGAAACAAGTGAAATATTTGGGTCACCAGATTGAGAAGGGGATTAAGAAAATATCCAGAGAAAGCCATATTGGAGACAAGTCCCCCAGCCACACAGAGAGATTTTAGGATGTTTTGTTTTTGTGGATGGTAGGCTACTGTCGCCAGTGGATTCCCAACTTTTCAGTAATTTCAAAGCCATTGCAGAAGCTGACTCATAAAGAAGTCACTGATCCCCTAGATTTAGATCAGGCCTGTATGAAAGCATTTTCTGAGTTGAGAGAAAGTTTGTGCAAAGCTCTGGCTTTTGGAATGGCTGACTACACAAAACCCTTCATTTTGTTCTGTCATGAGCGTGATACATGTTCTTTGTCTGTTTTGACTGAAGTCCGTGGGGGTGTAAGCTGCCCAGTAGCATATGTTTCAGCTACTTTGGACCCAGTTGCAGCAGCTTTACCAGGCTGTCTGCGTTCAGTCGCTGCAGTTGGACAGAGCATCACACAGTGTGAAGGCATTGTGTTGGGACATTACTTAGACGCACAAAGACGCATTACCTAACAGGTGCCAGGATAACTCGCTATGAAACAATCATCCTGGGATCCTCAAATGTGTAATTGAAAAGATGTACTGTGCTTAACCTGACAACCTTACTCCCAAATGATAATGTTGAAATTGAAAAACAGGAAGAAATTGAGCATTATTAGCTTGAAGTAACCGATCTGTGCACAAAACCAAGACCTGATATTAGAGACACCCGATTGGAAGAAAATGACGAAATTATCTTTGTTGATGGTTCTTGTCCAAGGGACAATACGGGAATACTGAGAGCAGGATATGATGTGTACACAATTTATGACATACTTGAAGCATCCTGGCTTTGAGGAGTATACTCAGCGCAAGTAGCGGAACTGGTAGCCCTTATTACAGCATGCTGTGTTTCTTCACAGCTCAAAGTTACCATCTATATGGATAGCCAGTATGGATTTAGAACAGTGCATGACTTTGGCCAGTTGTGGTCTCAGAGAGGTTTCCTGACCTCTTCTGGTTCACCAGTAAGAAATGGTGAGAGAATTCAAGAGCTGTTGCAAGCTATTAAAATGCCTGAAAATATTTCTGTAATGAAATGCAGTGCAAATCTGAAATCGCAATGCAATGATTCAATTGTTAAAGCAGAATTGGTTCAATCCAAAGTGTAGACAAGTTGCTGAAGCATCATTGTGTCATTTGTCAACAAATGAATGAGGGAAAAGGGACAGTGGTCAATTTGAGCCACATTGTAAGAGCAGGAGGTCCATTCAGCAGAATGCAGATGGATTTTATTGAGATGCCTGTGTGGGGAGGATTGCGATATGTGTTGGTGATTGAATGCATCTTTAGTAATTTGGTTGAAGCCTATCCTGCACGAAGAAATGACAGTCTCACAGTAGCAAAATTACTGCTTAGGGAACTGATATCATGTTTTTGGTTTCTGATTTCTTTAGAATCAGATAGAGGAAGTCACTTCAACAGTGAAGTAGTTAAATGACTATGTGCAGCCTTAAACATTGAGCAGACGTTGCATTGCAGTTATCACCCTGAAGCATCAGGACTTGTGGAACAAATTAATGGTACCTTGAAATCAAAAATGGCAAAAATATGTGCATCCACGAATCTGAAATTGCCCGATGCACTACTGTTAGTTCTGATTACAATGAGAAACACACCCGACGTGAAGGCAGGGCTATCACAGCACAAGATCCTCATGGGCAGAGCAATGAGGTTGCCAGGGGCTCCTGCAAATTCTCCTGTGAACATAACAGATGATATAGTGTTGGACTAGTGCAAGAGTCTGTCTAATGTGGTTCGCTCTTTCTCTCATCAGGTGGAAGCCACCACACTGCAACCGTCTCAAGAACAAGAACTAATC